>NC_142531.1:17984114-18171614 GCF_964205215.1 Stylophora pistillata
CGAAAACGATAGTTTGGGCTTAGTTTCAAATAAATTATTGAGAAATGTTTTACAATGATCATTTCAACACATATCTGCATGATTTGTAGACAGATTTTTGTCACCAAGTAGTCACTGTGAACAATGAAAAGTAAACATCCCACGTATATGAATTAGTTTACTGTTCGTAAATATTCCAGCCGCGTTTTGCAAAATCATTTGAAGGATGAAAAACACAATCGCTTTCCTTTGGTTCGAAAATATGCCTGTACGTACTTTGTCCTTGGACATTCCACTACCTGTTTTATATTGTCAAGAACATAAATTTGAACAGATTTTGCGGACTCATCTAGAATCAAAAGAATCTCTGGAGCGGGACCGTGTTTCAGATAACTACTGAAGTCGAAAATTTGAATACCATAAAATTAAAGTCATGCAGCGGTCCATTCTACATAGGACAAAATTTGCTGTTAGCATTTCCAAAGTATTTCTGAATAATTAACAGACGTTTTCCTACCAAACAGTCAACGGCGGCAAACACACTTGAAAGGGCCTGAATCATGTGCATACCAAGAGCTTAATTAAAGGCTAAAAGTTTCTAAAGAAACTGTAGCGCTGTGTCGGTGGGGGTCATAAGGTAATTTGGTTATATCAACTAAGTTGAAATTGTAAATTGGCTACCGTAACCAATAAAAAAGCTAAGCTCCATAAAAATTCAAAGGGCACTGATGTTATTGTTTTCAAAGAGCCCCCGTTTGTCTCTCTATTTTCCTGTCGCCAGAGTTTTAGAATTCATTCATTTTAAAAATGTGTTTCGAGACTTTCAGGTCCCTTTTCATTCGGCGTGGTGAACACAGGGCCCTGGGGAAAGCAGGAATGAATATCAATAACAACGATATGAAGGATTCGCGATTTGCATTATAAGTGACTTAATTTTGGAGTTGTTGTGTACATGTAGTCAGTGAACTGAGACGTAAATCCGCAAGGTATTTGCAGCGGATAAGTTGAAACGCAGTCGAGGGTTTACTTTCGAGATTTCTTCCAGCCCATCCAGTTTTTAGTCCTTCATCGCTCACATAAAAGATTTCTCAGAAAGCAACGAAGACGTGACGTCACAACCCTGTTTACACACTCCCATGAGAGCGCACGTATCATCCTAAATATTTTTAAGGGGTGAACTGAACCTTGGTGGATTACATTAGGAGTTTATTTTTGTAATGAGTAGGTCAATGTTCTTGATCATAGGAGATAAGCTGGAAAGCGAGCTAGCAAACAATTGTGGAAACTTCAATCTGGATGAAAAATTGGTTCCATGCCGTTTCCTCATATCACTGCAAGATATTGTTTACTTGTTATTTGGTTTCCACCGAGAGAGAGACCGTGGAACTCAACAAGCTAACCCAGCGTGCACAAGGGGATCAATTTTAGCCGGTCGCGCGCAAATTTCCCGCGCAAAATTTTTAACAAACACAATGGTATCAACCGCTGTCACGCAAAATATGCCAAGAAATTTTAAAAGTTTATAGAAATCTGTAAGGATGGAAAAAAGCTGGGTGAAGAAAATTCGATGCTTTCTGAGCATAAAGCTTATTTAATAGCCGTTATCCTGATTATTTACCATTTTGTTTTTGGCTATATCTAAAGATTCAAACGATTTTACGAAAAACCTGGAACTGACTGGCGTCTATGTGTGTTTATAACTCGCAGATGATAACTTGGTTCTGAAATCCTAAAGATACATGCGCATACGTTTGACCTGCGTTAAACAGGCTAATAATGAATGAGAACATTTCCTGAATATTTTTAGGTCTCCAGCGATGACATCAAAAGGCGGTTACAGGAAAATCGACGACGACAACAAAGTCAGTTTTGCCTCTTCTCTTTTTTTTCGTTGGATGAATGGAGTCCTTAAGGAGGGCAGTCAAAGACCTTTGGATCAAAGTGACTTTTTACCCTTGTCAGACGAGACATCTGGCCGTTTTGTCACTGAGAAGCTTCGAACAAGCTGGGAAAGCAAGAAATGTCATTGCAAGACACATGGGAAAAGGCCTAAACTTTGGAGAAGCGTGTTTGATATGCTTTCTGTCAAAGATGTTATCATCATTTTGACGGGGAATATATTGTATACAACTTCTCACCTTCTGTTTCCACTGTTTCTCGGGTATTTCGTTTCTATGCTTATGTCAGCTGAGGCAGAGAATACTTACCTGATCTGCGCCTGCGCATTAGCTATGTGTCTCAATGGTTTGATCGGTGGTCTTGGTATGCACCAGCAAGACTACAGATGTGAAGTGTTGGGAATCAAAATAGGCAGCGCCCTGAGGGGACTGGTGTACCACAAGGTAAGCATGATCTTAGAGAGTATTCTACTCCTTTGTCGTAGGATGAATACATACATACATACATAACCTTTATTAATGTGTCTAGTCGTTCTAGTGCCCGTAAGCACTAATTGGGGACACCCTAAAACTACATTATATCATTAAAACAGTTAAAAATACTCTAAAACTAGTATACTAATTAATGGTACTAATGGACATCCTAAAACTACATTACATCATTAAAGAATATATATATATATATATATATAAATACTTTAAAACATTAAAAAAGCCCTAAGATATGCGCACATTCAGTTACCCAGAACATAAGCGGCATTTCCTCCCACATCCTTCTAGAAGTTATGTTATATCCTTCTTACGTATCATAGTCCTAAAGGATGCCAAATTTTCAATATTTCTCTCCCCCTTGCTTAATTTTGACCACAATTGTGGTCCGAGAAATCTGACTGGAGAATGTCTTCCATAGGTAACAGTATTAAACCGAGGTAAGACAAAATACGCATTTCTTAGGTTATATTGTCCTCATTGATATTAAAAATATCTGAAATTTGGTCCATAGTTAATTTGTTTTAACTTTAAACATCAAAATGAGTATATCTTGCAACCTCCTGTTAGGTGAAGTAGTTAACTTTGCTCTTTTCAGCAAGGTTTCGTAACTTTCTGTGGTAGTATTGTACACTAGTCTCAAGGCTCTTTCTTATAGACGCTCCAATTTACGACTATCTGATGCCGTGCAAAAGTGCTACGCGAGATTGCAGTAGGTAAAATGTGCCAAAATAGCTGATTTGTACAAAAGTAGCTTGGCATTTACTGGGATAAGATTCTTGAGCCTACTTAATATTCCGATCATCCCACCAACTTTCTTACACACACTACGTATATGATCTCTAAAATTTAGGTTTTCATCTAGGTTTACATCCAGAATCTTGATGGATTGTGACTGTTGCACTTTTTCACCACCCATATCCAGATCAATGTTCCTTTCTCCTTTTGGATTTCCCAGAAACATAGCCTGATATTTATCGCAATTAACTTTTAAAGGATTATCTTGATACCATTTGGTCTTCCTCTCACCATTGTTCACCAGAATCTTCTCCACGATTTTCGTAGTTTCATTTGCTACAAAGACCTGATGGTCATCCGCATACATCGAGACGCAGGCGTCAGATATTATGTTAGGCATATCATTCTGGAAAATGTTCCACATAAGTGGTCCAAACGTGCTTCCCTGTGGACATCCCCTCTTCATCATAACCCAGTCACTTGTTACAGAACTTATCCTTACTCTATTCTCTCTTCCCTTAAAATATGATCGTATGAGTTGTATGGCTTTATCAGAGAACTTGTAGGCCTGCAGCTTATTTATGAGCAACTGAGGGCTAAGAGAGTCAAAATCCTTGCTCATATCCGATGACAATATGCCGACAATTTTCTTACTGTCTAGTTCCGCTTTCCATGTTTCCATGTAGTCTCACAGCTATTCTTTGCACGATAGGCAGTGACAGCATCACTGAGTCTGTCATTCATAAACTTACTGACTTGTTGGCCCAGCAATACTTCATAGACTTTATTCACACATGGCAGCATCGTGATAGGTCTATAGTCAATATCCCTTTGTTTATCATCCT
The DNA here is from genome assembly GCF_964205215.1 of Stylophora pistillata. Taxonomy (NCBI): domain Eukaryota; kingdom Metazoa; phylum Cnidaria; class Anthozoa; order Scleractinia; family Pocilloporidae; genus Stylophora; species Stylophora pistillata. The sequence goes on from NC_142531.1 coordinate 17,988,064, forward strand.
TCTTATATACCGGTATCCATTCTCCACGCTTAAACTTTGCTATCCATTCTCCATTTCTGATCGCCTGATTAAAAACCACAGCAAAAGATGGAGCCAACTCTTTTGCGCCCACTTTAAGGATCTTGGGGTCCATCCCATCAGAACCGCCAGACTTGTTTGGGTTTAGGTCGCTCAGGAATTTTCGTAATTCTTCACAGGTAAATTCGCAAATTTCAAAGTGATTTTCATGTAGATCTTTCTGGTAGAGATTAGTGGAAATGTTGAGAAGAGAGTTGTGATTCATGAAATCACTCTCCGTACAGTGATTTACGTGGTCCCCTCCAATTCCTTCAGCCATCGTGGAGAAGAATTTAGCAAAGTGGTTAGTTACTTTGAATTGATCCACTTCCAACACATCATTAACCTTCAAGCAGATATCACCGCTGTTACCGCGCTTGTTCCTGAGGTCAGTGAAAGGTCTGAACGTTCTCTAGAACTTTCTTGGATCAGACTTGACGTTATCTGATACTTTATTCCAATACCGCCTGATAGCTTTCCTTCTTTCTCTAGTGGCAACGTTGCGCCACTTCCTCTTCAACTCAAAATTCTCAGGTGTGGGATTTTTACTGAAAATTTAGAGAAGTGTCTTTTAGCTTTAATAGCATTTTTCCACTCCCTCGTCATGTATGGTACATTGTGCGCCCTCACTTTCATATCCCTGGTGGGTAGATGCTCATCAACGGTATTATTTAATAGTGCTTCTCAATACTCGTACTGTTCGTCAACAGATTCAAAACCCTCATCCAGCTGCCAAGGGGCCGTTTCCAGATCCTCTTTGAACTTCTCCTCATCAAGGTTCTTATAGTTACGCACCTTCAGAATTCCGGTCTTGTGTTGCACTGCTCTTTCTTTCAGCGACGCGTAAACCATATGATGATCACTAATTTCTGTGTTATACACACCTCCTTCACGAAAAACCTGTGGTTGGTTTGTCAGAATAACATCCAGCAGAGTGGAACTGTTCTCTGTGATCTTCGTAGGTTTCTTGGTCAGACATTGCAAGCCAAACGCTTCCTCAAGATTACACAAGATTTTTCCTTCCTTCTCTCCAGGTCTGAGCTTATTGAGATTTAAATCTCCCATAATAATAAAGAACTGTCTCTGAAGGGATATCCAGGAAACGATTTCATATAATTCCCTTCCCAGAGTTTCATAATAGTTCTTCCCATTCCCTTTAGGAGATCTATAGATGCTCATAACGATAACATCTTTACTGCCAAATTTTGATTGGATTAGTAGAACCTCAATGGTCTTGAACACCTTTGGTTGCTTTAAACGTTTTGATGGAAGTACAGATGAAAAATATGCCATCAGACCTCCTCCACCCTGGACACGGTCATTTCTGTATAAATGATAGTTGTTCATAGCAAACTGACTATTTGGACTGGATACGTTCCATCTATTTTAGTCTCCCCCAAGAGGACCACCTGTGCCTTGAATTACTCAACCAGCATCCTGATCTCCTCGATTTTGTTTTGAAGGCTGTTGACATTTAAATGCATCACCAGAATTTCTCTAGAGTCTTTCTTTCTCTGTTGCACAACTACTGGTTCTGCATGTTTCCATGCTAGTGGACTTGCATGAAGGCTATGGCACATTGAGTCCGTAGTGTCAGTATCAAAATTAACATGAGGGTTACTACCTGTGAGCGAAATAGAGCTTGGATCCCATGAAAGTGCAGCAAAGAGGAAAATTACACAAATCCATGATCTATTCAAGCTGGATTCATACCGATGGTAGTCCTTCAGTGTTAGGGCGGCGCACTTGAAGTGATAAAGAAGTTGACACCTATGGCATCTTACAGCTCTATGATTTCTAGCAACTGTTTCCTCGCATGTCTTACATTTCGGCCTAGCAATGATTCTGGTACCAGTAACAGGGCCTGGATTTGGACAGACATCTCCACTCAGGGCTAACCTAGTTAACTGGAAACTGGTCACAGTTTTCGGTGATGATTCAGCCTTGAACTCAAATAGACTTTTCTCGTGCCTTTGTATCTAAGATGACGGCTACGACTGCCACATGTTGAGAGATGATATTCGGTGCAGTTTGGTCTGCAAATGGCGGGGATTGACGTTCTAATAGCTCGCTCAAAATTAAGATTGCATTTAAGGTCATAAAAAAACATAGACTGATAAGAAACGGCTGAAAACAGCAGAAAAGTTACGATACTCAAAAGCTTACGTCCGACCGCTATAACGACCGCTGACCGTAATAAGCCAACAGTAATAAGCCAACAGTAATCAACTTATGCTATAGTGAGACCCACAAGGAGAGGATCATCGAACATGATTACTTGTTGTTGCAGTCTACGAGCAACTGTAGAACTCAAGTGATCCTACCCACCAACAAGCAAACAATTAACAAACAGTAACTTACTCTAAAATTAATGGAAAAGTATGCTCTAAAAAATATAAACCAGGGCTCGACACTAACTCTTCAACTCATTAGCCAAGTGGATAGTGGTATCTTAGATGTTACGACAATTTCACTCTGTTTACTAGCAAAAGTGACTAATGGATATCGATTACCACCCACTGAAATTTAATTCAACTTAATTTGATTTAATCGCTTCGCCAACCGTCAGGGGCACCGTAACAGCTTGCGCCAATTACTGCGGACCCAATAAACCCACCCATCCCACCCCAGGGGAGGACATCCATCACACAGTATTCTCGTTTGTGGGAAATTAACGTCTCCCACCCCAACCCTGCAAAAGACGGGACCTCCACTTATTCGTCCCTATCCGAGAAGACTAGAATATCTAATCATTTCTTGATGTTATAGAAAGGCAGAAAATTCTTCTCAATTGTTCTAAGACCCTGAATGTTGGTCCGGCTGGGGCTCGAACCCTCGACCTCCCGCACAACAGTCCAGCGCTCTATCCATTGAGCTAGCCGGGATGCGGTTAGCTCAATTAATTTCTACTAGTCTGTGGCTAGTTGGCTACCGTTAGTGTAGAGCCTTGTAAACCTTTTATTAAATCATGTAAAAGTATATTCAAAATTGTAAACTCTTGCGGCTTCAGAGGCTTGAAAGAGTGACCTTATCTTCCGAAAATTTTCTTCAAAAATGTACTAATATCTCTCCATGGTCTTAGCCTGACCCAAAAAATTTCCTCTGTGGCTATCACAAGAAATAATTATTTCAATCAAGAATGCCTTTTTGTGCAGCTCTTTCTTGTTCAAGTAGATCCCGCCCTCGAGATGAAAAAAGGAGAATGCTACTTTCATACGTCACTGGTAAGCGGTCGCCCTGCTGAGCAAGATTCAAATTTCCGACTGAGTTGTCGCATTCATGACTCAATTGAAGATACTTAAAAAAGTTCGGTAGAAGCTCGATTATTCTCGTCTCCAAACGTGGTTATGGTTATCTTTTGTGGAGGAGATGAAAACCGGCTAGGTTTTGAAACATGCTTACCCTTTAATGTCAAATCTTCACTCTCTTTCAGACGCTTCTTCTTAGCAAGCAGACGCTACTGGAATTCACTGCAGGACGCTTATTTGACCTGATATCTAATGATGTTAAGAGAATGGAAGAAGAGACAGTCAAGTTTTTTTTCTTGACACCTTTTGCTGTCCTTTCCTATGCAGGAACAATATTCCTCATCTACACTTTGATTGGTTGGCAGGCTACTACGGGTGTGTTCTTTCTGTGTGTTCTCATTCCATACTTTGCCGTCTTGTCCTATGCTAGTGCCAAGCTGCGCTTGCGCACAGCTACAGTGTCTGATCAGCGAATCTCCCTAATGAATCAAGTAGTTTCCGGAATCCGCGCGGTCAAGACGCAAGCGTGGGAGGACGAATATCGGCGAAAAACAAAAGATATACGAAGGTAAGGTAAATAATCATGTTTAGTCTTGAATTGGCTCCAACAACTATGTGGTGTAAGCTGCAGTAAATATATGCATGAACTACTTTAAACTTAATTATCATATCTCTCAGTTAGAACGCGCGTTATGATTGGCTGATTAAAGCGCCGATCAACTCGATGCTCAAGCCCGGGCAACCTTCCGGCTATTTGACCTTTTGAACATTGGTTCGCTCAAATTCATGTTCTTCTGAGCTTATAAATATGGACTGAATTTGAAAATGACTGATTCGCGTTTTTTCAGAGTTGCCGAGGAAGGAATTTTTTGCTGTCATAATCTAGTAGAAAATGGCTCCTTAACTTGATATAAGTAATCAAAACAATTTTATCAAAAAAACCACGCAAATTTTCCTTTATTTACAGAATGGTGTTAATAACAGAGTGACTTTGCAACAGAATTCGAAAGCTCCTGAGCAATTATACCAAAACAATCATTCGCCTCAAGCTCAATGAATAGTTTCGAATAATTCCCTCGATTTCATCTTGGGGATTTTTAAATGTATTCACTTCGCCTTCAACGAATCATTGTTAAACCATAATTGGTAGAACATTTCATTGAGCCAAACTCGTGTTTCGTGGTGCCTTTGATTTTCATACATGGTGCTAGGGTCACAGGAAACTAGCACTTCTATGACGAAGAGGACGATGGGAAATTTTCCAAAGGCAGGGTACACTTCTCACGCGCCCACCTCATTAATATTTCATAGTAGAGAGTAGACTGGGGACGAGTAGGCTCGAGAGAATGCCCACATAACTTCCTATGATCTTTTATCTTCAGAAATGAAATCAGCGTCATTACAAAGAGGACAGCCATTCAGTCAAGTCTAGATGCCTTGTTGTACGGTGCAACGCCATTAGCTACTCTGGTGTCAGTAATTACTATGGTGATCACAGGCCAGACCCTCACACCTGCTAATGTTTTTATGCTGCTGTCGTTTATGGGTTTTCTAAGACTTGGTGGCATGAGGCATGTGATATATGGTTTCCTGCAAACATATGACGCGTACGTTTCCCTTGAAAGGATCGAAGAATTTCTTCTCTTGGAAAACGTATCGGCAGCCTCGGAGGATGATGAAAGTAAGAAACGCCAACAAAAGGCCGAGAGTAGCTCCACTAAACAAAGTAGCTGTTGCTCGAAAAAAGAAGCCGAAAATATGGAGAACGTCTCACTCTCTTCTGAAGGTACAGAGCTAGGGCCAGCTGATCTATACGTGTCAAATTTAACCTGCGCAAAAAGCCATCATGAAGATGAATTTATTCTTCAGGATATCAACTTTGTTGCACCTTCAAAGAGTTTAACAGTAATCACCGGGCCGGTTGGAAGTGGTAAGTCTACTTTACTCTCAGCGATCGCTGGTGAAATTTCCGGCACTAGTGGGACGGTTTTTTATCGAGGTAGTGTCATTTACTTGCCTCAGACTGCTTGGGTGTTCTCGGGAACGATAAAAGAAAACATTCTGTTTGGCCAGCCCTACGAGGAGTTCAGGTACGAAAGAATAATCGACGTCTGTGCCCTGAAAGAAGACTTTCAGCGGTTACCTGATGGTGACCAAACAGTTGTTGGAGAACACGGCGAGGTTCTGAGTGGAGGACAACAGGCAAGAGTAAGTTTGGCTCGTGCAGTTTATGCTAACGGAGATTTTTATCTGTTGGATGACCCACTAAGTGCCGTCGATTTCAAAGTTGGTCAACACATCTTTAACAAGTGCATCAAAGATCTACTGGCTGATAAAATTGTTCTGCTAACTTCTCATCAGCAACAGCACATGGAAAATGCCGATGAAGTAATTGTGTTGTACAAAGGGCGTGTCTTGGGCAAGGGACGCTTTATCGAGCTGCACGGTAAAGGTGTCATCAGTGCAACTGTTGACCCGCTCTACAAATCAACCTTAAAGGAAAAAACAGAATCATCTGAGACGTTTGCCTGGGAGGATACAGAGAAACACGGTGATGAAGATGAATGCCAGAAAATACATCCCCTGCCCAATGAAGCGAGGAGTTTGGAGATAGCAAAGGAGGATCGTACAATCGGAGTTGTGACATCCAAGCTTTACTGGGATTACTTCAGAAGTGGAGCACATCCTTTTATGATAACTGGAATGGTTGTTTTAATTCTCATTTCTCAAGGTAAACTTATTGTTATACTTAGTTACTAGCTTTGAGTAAAGGGAATACAGCTATGTTTTTTTCTATTACGTTCAAAGCATTTCATTACAACTATCGATTTATCCAAGACTATGAGTTAGAAAATAAAAAATGCAAATGAAATTGCATTAAAACCTTGTTTAACACGTATAAAAAGGGGGACTTTTTTCGGTTTTCTGCAGAACTAGAATGAGCGTGAGGCACATACGAGGAAAACGCGAGGGGTTAGACACGCGCTATTGGAGAAGCACGTGTCTAGCCGCTCTTGTTTGCCTCTATCAGGCTTGCGCTGAAAAACATGAGAAAAAAGCCTGCTATTTTGCGGGCTACCATATCAGCATTAAGTTTCCGACGGCAGTTTCTTTTAATGAACACCATGGTTAACCTATTCATCTATCCTGACATACTGCAGTGGTTACAGAAACATCCTCAACGTGCAAACTTTTAGTAATATTTAATCCAGGAAGCTAATGTCTAGACCAAATAAATCTTGCGATGTTCAACTAAATGATCTTATAGAATTACATTTCAATTACCGCATCTTGATGTCTTTTTCAGCCGTCATAGTTTCCCCGGACTTGTGGCTCTCTTTTCTTGCAAGGTTAATCCCAGAGGATCAGAAGAACAAGACTTTTCTCTCTGTCTTCGCCTATCTGGTTGGCGCGTGTTTTATATTTACTATTATTCGGGCTTATGGATTCCTCCTTCTTTCTCTAAAGTGCGCCGAGCGTCTCCACGATAAAATGGTTGTGGCCATTTTACGAGCACCTGTCCTGTTCTTTGATTCAAATCCTGTGGGAAGAATCCTAAATCGCTTCTCGAATGATATTGGCTGCGTGGATGAGTTGTTACCCAAAACATTCCTGTGGGCAATACAGGTGCTCTTGCTGATCTTTTTCCAAATTCTGGTAACAGTTGCCACAAATGTTTGGCTCGTTTTTGTAGTTGTTCCAATTTCATTGTTGGTCGTTGTTCTTTCCAATTATTACTTGAAAACGGCCAGAGAACTGAAGAGGTTAGAGTCGATATCCCGCAGCCCAGTGTTCGCTCACTTTTCGGACACTCTGGTTGGATTGGACACGATCCGTACAAGAGGAAGACAGACAGATTTTGTAGCCGCGCTATACAGGTACGTTAGAGACATTGACTCAGGATTTGCTGCACGGGCTGATTAATCCACAGAGCACGAATGAGTTGTTATTGACACCATTTCCAACTTATATCACCCAATTGTTTTCTTTCTGACATGTGCCAAGACACTGGTCAGCAAGTGAACCTTTCGGGAGTTTCTTGGAGAGTAGTTGGGGGTGAGGGGGGAGGGGAGTGGGATACGTCGGAAGGCTCCATTTTATTATCAGGCAAAGGACCGTATTTTACCCCAAATATTCTCCTTAAAGCCTTTCTAGACTAATTTCAAACAACAAAACTCAAGTAATCGCAACAAGCCGAGCGGAACAAAAAGAAAAGATCACAACCAGTTAACGAGAACTAAAAGTAACAACAAGGAAACGGCATTGAATGCAGGAAAACGAGAAAGACAAATAGGGCAGTTGGCTTTGCTTTTGCATCGGATTAAATTTGTTCAGAGGTGCGCTCAAGTTTTTGGACCAGCCACAGAGAAAAACGATACAATGCTAATGTAACGCATATTTTTTTGAAAGTCAAACTAACTGTGATTAGCACTCGTTCCTTTAGATATCAAGATGTTCATAACCAGGCATACATTATGGTGATAGCTAGCGGCAGATGGCTCGGTACACGTTTGGATTGTCTCGCTTCCCTTTTTGTTGGTGCAGTTGCTCTGGCTGCAGTCTTGGTATCTCAAGATGCCGGTAAGCTCAAGATTTTTAGTAACGTTTTTGATTCTTCCTATTTATCACAAACCTGTGTAGTCGAGTAATAGCACAACATGCACAACCGAATTAGGAAATAAGTGAGACTATACGCGCACTCCCATAGGTCGTTAGGTGTGTAAGGGTGACAGCTAGGACATTTTAGATTCGCGATAGCTCTTGGTAAATATTTCATGAAGCAAAGCAATAGAGGACTTTTTAATCGTCAAGAGAGTCTCATCTAAACACGAGAGTGGCTGGGAGAGTAGTGTACTCGAAAGTTATGTAAACCCATGAGGCAGTCAAAATCTAACCGCAAGTAGTTTTTAAACACGAAAGAAACGTGAGGGTCTCTCGGGCGGCTTAGGAGTTCAGCAAACAGCAAACTTTTACGTGTCTTCTATGATTCACAATTGAATTTTGTGTTCTTAACCTCAAGAGGACTAAAACAAATAGCTATTATATAACAATTAAAAAAACAGGTTTTCTATATTTCCCATTAACTGGCCTCCTTGACGAGACAAAGTGACCAACGCCTTTTAAATTTTCTCTTTAAGGGTAAGCCAGGGGGAGACTGCTCTAGAATTTATGAAATAAAGTTCCACTTTCTTTTTTTCTTTTTTTAGCTTCTGCTGGTCTCGCTCTCGTTTATGTAATCCAAACTCTGAACCTGACTCAATACGCAGTTAGAAAAGCCTCTGAAGTAGAAAACTACATGACGTCAGTTGAACGAGTTATGACCTACACCAAACTCGACCAGGAGCCTGGATACGAGGAAGAGCGACAACCTCCTAAAGACTGGCCTCGGAGAGGAAGTATTGTATTCAGAGATGTGTCTCTTACTTACTATCCGGGGGGACCTCAAGTGCTGAAGAAAATCAATCTTAGCATCAAAGAAGGAGAAAAGATCGGAGTTGCTGGCCGCACGGGAGCTGGGAAGTCATCCTTTGTAGCAGCTCTTTTGCGCATGCCTGATGCTGACGGAGAGATAATCATCGACGATGTTCCAATTAAAGAGATAGGCCTCCAACAAGCCCGACGAGGCATCTCGGTTCTTGGTCAAAGTCCTGTTCTTTTTAGTGGATCATTGAGAAAAAATCTCGACATTTTAGACAAGTTTCAAGACGCTGAATTATGGCAGGCTTTGGAGGATGTGCAACTGAAAGATTTCGTCGAGAGACTTGAGGCCAAGCTCGATTACGAACTGCTGGAACATGGAGCTAATGTCAGTGTCGGAGAGCGGCAGTTAATTTGCTTGGCTCGTGTGCTGCTACAACGAAGTAAAATTGTCGTCTTGGACGAGCCAACTGCGCATGTAGACCCAGATACAGAGCAGACGATATGGAATGTAGTGCGGGATAAACTGAAGGAGTCCACTGTCATCACTATAGCTCACCGTTTGAACACGATAAGAGACTGCCACAAGATTTTGGTCTTGAAAGATGGAAAAGTTGATGGATTTGACAAATTTGATGCAAATAACTGAGAGGCACTCTGAGGGAGAAGACATCGATTCTCAAGTCAGATTTGAAAAGTCCTGCAGAGGTGAAGAGATTAGGATAGGTAATAACATGATTTCGAGTGCGATTTGGTGTTAATGAGCACAAGTAAATTTTTCAAAGAAGACAAAATTGCACGACCCTACAGGGCGAGTGCAATTTGTTGTTTTTGGAAATTTTTCAAATGCTCATTTTAACCAGATTGCATGAAAAATCATGGTGTTGCTATTTAATAATTTGCATGAAAAATGTATCACAGAAAGTCAAGACAGGCGAAATTTTGACAGCGTGCCCACGCTATTTGTAATTTGTACTCGTCTTAAAACTTTGTCTTTGTGTAACAAAAGATGCACTCATTTTTAGCGATCTAAAATAAGTGCTCGAATAGTGCTCGACTTCTTTAAAAAAGTGCTTGAAATTTAGAAATAGTGCACGGAAGTTGCTCGCAGTTCCGTTTTTTTTTTTTTATCATTTTCCAGCGAAGGTTTTTACGTATTCCAAGTTTAATCAAACTCTCAACTCTCGACTTTCTAAGATACTGAGGTGACCATAATTTATAACAATGTTTGTCGAACAAAAACTCTTTATTATCGTTCTGGCATAGTTTCTAACGCAGAAAGCATAACAGAACTGGGTGCAATTAACCGTATAGCTATAACTGTTATCAGTATCTCTTCGATCTACGGTATCGAGGCATCACAGATACAAAAATATTGCATTTAACGTATGAAAATTGTGAAAAATGCGCTGAAATGTTTCCCAAAAAGCAACAACATTCTCAAAAGTCAATTAGGTGCTCTGGAGTGCTAGAAATGTAAAACAGTGCTCGAAACGTTTTTCACGCTCATTGCGAAAGATTTGAAGGATGGCGAATACAATAGCGTCCATTTTCCACCAAAAATGCTTTTAGCTTTGTCCGGGGACATTATATTATCTGTTCCTTGATAATGATACAGTATCCGCGGACAAATATAGAAAAACGTTCTTTGTTCTTCTGTAAACTACGTGCAAATCCACGAAATGTTTTACAATGATCATTTCACTATAAGTTTGCATCATTTCGTTGACAACAGCACTGATGCGTGAAATGGCACTGTTTTTGAAATCTAGTGATTTTTCCGTGTGGTTGTTGAAGCATATTTATTATCATAATTGTTCTGTACAAAAGAGCTTTTATATGATACTTGCTCTTCACTGTCACCAATTTTTGGTTTGAAAAAACTATACATATATTGTGGGGCTATCCCGTTATTCGACCTAACTGACAATAATTAGTAAATATATAAGTGGTTTGCAACCAATCTCTAGAGACACAGGTAACAATGGTGAAAGGAACAAATGCTGGTGGACGAACAAAAGAAGCTAATGAGATATCTATTGTTTACTTCCACCAACATGGCAGCGATGACGTAACGCAAACCACCTATACAACGCCTTTGATCTTATGATTGCATCGATGCTAAATTAAGCAGATCATCACAAGCTCTGTTAGCGCCGGCATTTAAGATTGTTCTTAAGCCGTACTCTTTGGCTGACTCCAATCGATTTTTCAGGGTTTTACTAATGGGTAGCAAGTTGGCCGGGGCTACAGTATTCGAAATGTGGCATGCAGCACACAAGCTCTGTATAGACTGACAATGGTGTGCTTCGAACTAAGTGCTTAGAGGGGAAATGAAGCCTAAAATTGGTATATTGTTTGCATTATTTTCTAGTTAGCTTTAGAGGAGTAAGATGAAGTGTCGATATTCATTTTCGTTCAATTCTTGTTTTTTACGAGAAAATTCGATTTGAAGTTGCCTTTTTTCCGCGTTTGGGGCTGTAAGACGGTCGGCTCAAAATAGGTCAGCAGCGGTCGTCCATGACGTCAGTGGTGGGGAACCAACTTAAGAAAAGCAACTGTTACTATTTCATTTTCGTAGTTAATCCCCATTACAAGTCACCCAACTTCGATAATTCCATAACCAAACCAAATCTCTGTGGGAAGAGTTCGGGTTTATTATCTTTCTTCCCCACCAACGACGTAAGAGCGAGCTAAAATGACCGCTGACATCGCTTTTCTGAGCCACCTTACTACGAGGCCAAAATATCACTCTAAACTATTTTTCCGTGGCGAAGTTGAGCCCAAAGACTGAAAAAAAAAAACCCTCAAAGATTGCAATTTAAACTATAAGCTGCAATTTAAATATGGTTCATTTTTAGGCTTCAGTTCCCCTTTAAGGCTTCTTCGGACTGAAATTTTTTAATATAAGGTTTGAAAGTGAGTTTATCATCTAAGGTAACGCCAAAGATTTTAAGAGTAGTTTGAGGTTGGATATTGTCATTACTTGACTTAAAGTCGTATTTGCACAGGGATCTCAGTATTCAAAGTCATTGCTTGTTTTTGACGCATTAACTTGGATAGGATTATTAGAAAACCATGTAACCAAGACGTCAATGTCCTTGCAATGTCCTGCAATTTTAGGATAAGCCTTTTTTAAAATATCATTAATGTAAGGTTTTAAAGTGAGTCTATTATCTAAGGTAACGCCAAAGCTTTTTAGTGTAGTTTGAGGCTGGATATTGTCATTACTTGAATTAAAGTCGCAGTTTTGATAGGATCTACTCAAAGTCGTTGCTTTTGTTCTTGTTTGACGTATTAACTTGGATAGGATTGCTATTAAACCATGTAGCCAAGACTTCAATGTCCTTGTTCGGTAGAAATTCGAGAACAACAGGGGATTCATCACAGCCATATTGGGTTGTTTCATCTTTATTTTAGTCAAAGAGATGAGATTTTGGCTAGATGCATCGTTGATATCACCAATGAATATGTTAAACAGTCATGACCGGCCCAATTGGTTTCCCTGTGTGCATATTATGTTGACCGGCTGTACTAGAAATTCACCGAGACCACAACATATCCATATATTTCAAAACCCCTCTACCCTATTTCAGTTAGTCTGAATAAAAATATCATTGGGAAGAAAATGGAGTTTTGCGCTGATCCGAGATTAAGATGTACATATTCACGGTCATGCCGGCAAAGGCAAAGTAGGTGTCAAATCGGAAAATAATTTTCAGCAAAACCGTTAAAAAGAATTAAGTATGTGATTGTTCTCACAAAGGATCGATCTAGATATGCGAAGCAAAAAAATTCCTAAAACAAGTGTTTGTGAAAAAACGAGTAATTCTATTTGTGCCATTTTTGATGATCGGGGATGTCAAAGACGGTCTTTTGAGCGCTGAAGCGAGTTTCGATCGGTAAAAAGTATTTTACAATAGTTCGAAAAACTAAGGTGGTTTCCATAACCTTTAGACTAGGACAGATTCACGAGCAAAGTTTGAAATAAATCTATTTTTTGAACCGTAACGCATCAGACCGCTTTTAGAGACTGCCTCTTAAAATTAGTTAATAATGCGACACTGCGAACCCCATAAGCTCTAATTTAGCGAGTGAATTATCGTGACTGACGGTGTCAAAAACCCTACATAAGTCAAACAAACCCAATGCAACCTTAAAGCTCTATTAATGCAAAGGCAATGGAATGGTGTTTTTCTTAAAACCGCATTAATTACTGCGAAGAAAGTATCCTGATTTATTATATAGCTAACAGCGGCATTGGGCAATATGAAGCGAATCCTGTGTTCTGATTGGCTTCAAAGATAGGCCCATCTTTGATCCAGCGCGTTAAAACATTTGATTGGTACTAAGTTTGTAATTATTAATATCGGCGATGGAGAAGCAAAAAGCGAAAGGGATGGTTAAACGACTTTCGTGAATTTATTGTGCTACAAACGCAGCCGACTTTCTTTCTCTACTCCCATGGTAAAAAAGTCATTCTTAATATTTAATAAAGAAATCTTTATGCAATATTATAAATCCTTTATTGACCAAGCTTGTTCGATCGAGATGGCTACATATTAGCCTCGTTCTTCTTTAGCATTTTTATAGACCTCGACTTCGTCTCGGCCCTGTTGGGAGAAGATTTATGTTTTAGTTTCTAACGAGTTTTTTGTATTTTGACCGTCGCGCAATTCTAGTTTTTATTTTTCTGGGTTTCGATCTAGTTCTTGTATTTTACCCGTTCTTTGACTCGACCAGCTGAGCTGTAAAGAATGATCAGTTAATTGGCTCTTTTCAAATTGCTACCGCTATCGTTCAAGCTATATCCGAAATATTGTATTGTTATTATTTGTTATGAAAAATTACAGTTAGGGTCTTTGTGGGTTTTCGGACATTCGTAAACTTTTTAAATTTTAATCATTTCCGATTTATTCGAGTTAATTCATGTTATTTCGTTCCATTAATGAACACAATATCGAAAAAGTCACGGTAGTTTTTGGAATAGTCAACCAATACATTTTGCTTTGTACACAGTCATTGTACACCTGCATGTCGGTACTTTTATTGACCATGATTGATGGTGATATAAGTGTTACTGGTCTTTCTGGAAGTCTGGTTCGCATGGAAGTTGGCAGCTGAGTTTGTGCTCGTAAGTTCGCTTTATTTTCATGAGGATACAGTACGTCTTCGAGCGCCAATTTTTTTTTAATTTCTATATGTCATACTAAGCATTATTCAGTTAAACTTTGTTTTCCAAGAAAACTTTTGGTAAAATTCTTAATCACATGCGTGTAATTAAGAAAGACGTATTTTTCGAACTGAATTCTCCTCAAGCGTCCAGTTGAAGGCAAAAAACGTATCCTCACAGTCCATAAAAATGACAAAAAAAAAAGAACTCAGCTAATATCCAGCCATCTCGACCTCACGCTTGGTCAATTACACATATTTAGTACTCGGGCTTTTCACGGAAAACTACTGAGGTTAAATTTCGGCTTCGTTTTTATTTTCTTTTTCGCGTTTCGCCTGTAGTTTAGGGGTACGTCACAGGCTATTAGATGGAGATGGCAAAAGGTTATAGCTCTGACCACTTGCCCATTGACATAAGGAGAAGGACCCCGGGTAGGTGAGGTAACCCACATAAGAGGTGAAACCCACCAAAGGGTAACCCGCCTAGGTAGGCTGCCGGTCTGTCTGCTAAGGGTAACCCTGTAAAGTCACAACTTGTCATGTAAACGTTTCAAGATAACCTGCCTAGCCGGCTTTGCGTTCATGTTACATTTGAAAGCGCCCTAACAACCTCTAGAAACCTCATTCCCAGACCCCTGGGTTGTAAACGCGGGCTAGCGTTTAATTATGGCTAGGCGGTTTCCCTAACCTACCTGGGGCCCCCCTACCCTCATGTAAACAGACCTTTAATTCAATAACTAAGACATATCGTGGGGTGGTTTCAAAGGCATCAGGAATGCCCGGGTTCACGCAAATTTGCGTCTACTTTTTACAAAAATTAATCAAACAAGTATGACCAATCCTCTTTAAAACCCAAGAGTGCCTTCTTTTGGGATGATCCAGATCAGGATTTTTGATTCGAGATCACTCGGATCATGATGCACCAAACAAAGGAGCGGTATTTTAGTATCGGTTACCGTAAGAGATTAAGAGTGGGGTGAAATACTGGGATGTACATGAGCAGTAATTTAAAATTTGAAACAGAAACATCATGGTTGCTGCGTGTCGGACAATTTTTGTTTTTAGAGAAAGTTGATAGAACAGAAAGTGGTCTATAATTAGTAAACAGAGAGAAGTAAAAGAAGAATAACTCGTATTCAGTGTTTTCATTTGATCAGACCACATCAGGGATAAGCGCAGGTTAATAGGTGGTTTGCAATCAATCTCTAGAGACACAGGTAACAATGGTGAAAGGTGGTGGACGAACAAAACAAGCTAATGAGATATGTATTTTTTACGTCCACCAACATGGCGGAAATGACGTAACGTGCAAACCACTGAAAGGTAACAATCGTGAAATGCTGGTGGACGAACAAAAAAAGCTAATGAGATATGTATTTTTTACGTCCACCAACATGGCGGCAATGATGTAACGTGCAAACCACTTATAGTTGAGTACATCAATTGTTTCTTTGACGACATTTATGGTGATTTGCTTATAGCCTGAAGCAACTCCAGAGTGGAAACCACCTCAAGAATCCATTTATCTGGAGAGCTGTCTTAACAAAGCTTGATGTGAAGTCTCGGAAAAGTTTGCTTTCTTCTTATAAGCTTATCTGCATTATAATTCTAATTTTAAGAGTGCACCCAAAATGAAAAACTAACGTGACTGGTTCATGTTAACCAAAATTTATTTCAAAGCACGCTAATTGTCTAGCTATTATATTGTAGTATGGTTTTTGTTTTCTTGCAAGTTACATACCAAAGTGGTTTGGATGACTCCGAAGACAAAATTTCTCGTGGAATTGCTTTTGTGGTTTTTGCTTTCTCACTCCCACTTCTAAAACTTCTACTCGGCATGTTTATTTGAATCATAATTTATCGACCATTTCCAATTTTTTTCTTGTACATTTATCAAGCGAAAAATTGCCGACACGATGCAAAGTTTGGTAAGATTTCCACGCAATCCTAGACACCATTATGCATACAATTCTCGGATAAAGACATCAACAGCGGAAACGATAGTTTTGGCTTAGTTTTAAAAAAAGTATGTGGCAATGTCTTAGAATGATCATTTCACCATGAATTCGCATGATTTTGGATGCAATGTATATATGAAGTTCATATATTTTGAACTGCGGTATTAGATACGTGTGATGCTTGATCCTCGCAGTAGAGAGCGCTATTTATGCAATAGCGAAAATAAGACCTGAAAAAAATTAGGCCTGTACGGGATTCGAACCACTGACCTCTGCGATACTAGTGCAGCGCTCTACCAATTGAGCTAACAAGCCAACTGGGAGCAGGCCGTTAAGTTGATTCGCAATAAACCCGTGATGATAAATCAGATGCAATGTATATATGAAGTTCATATATTTTGAACTGCGGTATTAGATACGTGTGATGCTTGATCCTCGCAGTAGAGAGCGCTATTTACGCAATAGCGAAAATCAGACCTGAAAAAAATCAGGCCTGTACGGGATTCGAACCACGGACCTCTGCGATACTAGTGCAGCGCTCTACCAATTGAGCTAACAAGCCAACTGGGAGCAGGCCGTTAAGTTGATTCGCAATAAACCCGTGATGATAAATCAGATGCAATGTGTATATGAACTTCATATATTTCATTGTATCTGATTTATCACTTTCACGGGTTTATTACGAATCAACTTAACGGCCTGCTCCCAGTTTGCTTGTTAGCTCAGTTGGTAGAGCGCTGCACTAGTATCGCAGAGGTCAGTGGTTCGAATCCCGTACAGGCCTGATTTTTTTCAGGTCTGATTTTCGCTATTG
Organism: Stylophora pistillata; assembly: GCF_964205215.1. Taxonomy (NCBI): domain Eukaryota; kingdom Metazoa; phylum Cnidaria; class Anthozoa; order Scleractinia; family Pocilloporidae; genus Stylophora; species Stylophora pistillata. The sequence goes on from NC_142531.1 coordinate 18,004,731, forward strand.
CTTAAATAGCGCTATCTACTGCGAGGATCGTGCATCATACGTATCTAATACCGCAGTTCAAAAAATATATGAAGTCCATATATTTCATTGTATCTGACTATGATTTCTCGTGATTTTGGTTAAAATAAGCATTCGCCGCGTAAATTTTTCAAAGACCACAAATTGCACTCGTCCTCCGGGGTCGTGCAATTTTGTCTTCTTTGAAAAATCTATTTGTGATTATTACCATCAAATCGCACCCGAAATCATGTTATTACCTATCCTAATCTCTTGACCTCTGCAGGACTTGTCAGATCTGACTTGACAATGTCTTTCGCCTCAGAGTGCCTCTCAGTTATTGTTCATTATTGAATCAAATTTGTCAAATCCATCAACTTTTCCATCTTTCAAGACCAAAATCTTGTGGCAGTCTCTTATCGTGTTTAAACGGTGAGCTATAGTGATGACAGTGGACTCCTTCAGTTTGTCCCGCACTACAGTCCATATCGTCTGCTCTGTGTCTGGGTCTACATGCGCAGTTGGCTCGTCCAAGACGACGATTTTACTTCGTCGTAGCAGCACACGAGCCAAGCAAATTAACTGCCGCTCTCCGACACTGACATTGGCGCCCTGTTCCAGCAGTTCGTGATCAAGCTTGGCCTCAAGTCTCTCGACGAAATCTTTCAGTTGCACATCCTCTAAGGCCTGCCATAATTCAGCGTCTTGAAACTTGTCTAAAATGTCGAGATTTTTTCTCAGTGATCCACTAAAAAGAACAGGACTTTGGCCAAGAACCGAGATACCTCGTCGGGCTTCTTGGAGGCCTATCTCTTTAATTGGAACATCGTCGATGATTATCTCTCCATCAGCATCAGGCATTCGCATGAGAGCTGCCACAAAAGATGACTTCCCAGCTCCTGTGCGGCCGGCAACTCCAATCTTTTCTCCTCCTTTGATGCTAAGATTGATTTTCTTCAGCACTTGAGGTCCCCCCGGATAGTAGGTCAGAGATACATCTCTGAATACAATACTTCCTCTCCGAGGCCAGTCTTTTGGAGGTTGTCGCTCTTCCTGGTATCCAGGCTCCCGGTCGAGTTTAGTGTAGATCATAACTCGTTCAACTGACGTCATGTAGTTTTCCACTTCAGAGGCTTTTCTAACTGCGTATTGAGTCATGCTCAGAGTTTGGATGACATAAACGAGAGCGAGACCAGCAGAAGCTGAGAAAAACAAGAAATTGGAACTTTAATCCATAAATTCTAGACCAGTCTCACGCTGGCTCGAACCTTCAAGAGAAAGTTTAAAAGGCGTTAGTCACTTTGTATTGTCATAGCGGTCAGTTAATGGGAAATATAGAGACCTTCCTTTCGGATTGTTATATAACAGTTCTTTGTTTTAGTCTTCTTAAGGTTAAAGACCCAAACTTCATTTGTGAATCATATAAGACAAGCAAAAGTTTGCTGAGTTCCTAAGCCGCCTGAGTGACCCTCACGTTTATTTCGTGTTTAAAAGCTACCCGCGGTTAGATTTTGAATGCCACATGGGTTTAGGTAACTTTCGGGTACACTACTCTCCCAGCCTCTCTCGTGTTTAGATGAGACTATCTTGACGATTAAAAAGTCCTCTTTCATGAAATATTTCTCAAGAATTATCGCGAATCTAAAATGTCCTCACACTCACCTGTACACACCTAACGACTTATGTGAGTGCGCGTATAGTCTCACTTATTTCATTATTCAGTAGTATATGCTGTGTTAATACACGACTATACAGATTTCTGATAAATAGGAAGACTAAAAAACGTTACTAAGAATCTTGAGCTTACCAGCATCTTGAGATACCAAGACTGCAGCCAGAGCAACTGCACCGACTAACAGGGAAGCGAGAAAATCCAAACGTGTTCCCAGCCATCTTCCGCTGGCCATCACCATAATATATGCCTGATTATGAACATCTTGATATCTGAAGGGATGAGTGCTAATCACAGTTAGTTTTAATAAAGGAAACATTTTTGGTTGACTGTCAAAAAAATATGTGTTACATCAGCATTGTATCACTTTCCTCTGTGACTGGTCCAAAAAAACTCGAGCGCACCACTCAAAAAATTTGATCCGTTGCAAAAGCAAAACCAACCGCACTATCGGTCTCTCCTGTTTTCCTGCACTCAATTCCGTTTCTTTGTTGTTACTTTTAGTTCTCGTTAACTGGAAGTGATCTATTCTTTTCGTTCTAATCGGCTTGTTGCGATTAAAAAAATATAAAAAATAAAAAATATAATAAATATAATATAAAAATATAATAATAAATATAATATAATATAATATAAATATAATATATAATATATAATATATAATATAATATATAATATAATATATAATATAATATATAATATATAATATAATATAAATATAATATAATATATATAAAAAATATAAAGCAAAACCAACCGCACTATCGGTCTCTCCTGTTTTCCTGCACTCAATGCCGTTTCTTTGTTGTTGCTTTTAGTTCTCGTTAACTGGAAGTGATCTATTCTTTTTGTTCTGATCGGCTTGTTGCGATTACTTGGGTTTTGTTGTTCGAAATTAATCTAAAAACGTGCTAAGGAGAATATTTGGGGTAAAATACGGCACTTTGCCTGATAATAGAATAGAGCCTTCCAACGAATCCCACTCCCCTCCCCTCCCCCCACTACTCTCTAAGAAACTCCCGAAAGGTTCACTTGCTGACCAGTGTCTTGGCACACGTCAGAAAGAAAACAATTTGGTGAATTAAGTTAGATATAGTGTCAATAAGGACTCATTCGTGCTCTGTGGATTAATCATCTCCTGCAGTAGATCCTGAGTCAATGTCTCCAACGTACCTGTATAGTGCGTCCACAAAATCTGTCTGTCTTCCTCTTGTACGAATCGTGTCCAGTCCAACCAGAGTCTCCGAAAAGTGAGCGAACACTGGGCTACGGGATATCGACTCTAGCCTCTTTAGTTCTCTGGCCGTTTTCAAGTAATAATTGGAAAGAAAAACGACCAGCATAGAAATTGGAACAACAATAAAGACGAGCCAAAAATTTGTGGCAACTATAACCAGAATTTGGAAAGAGATCAGCAAGAGCACCTGTATTGCCAACAGGAATGTTTTGGGTAACAACTCATCAACGCAGCCAATATCATTCGAGAAGCGATTTAGGATCCTTCCCACAGGATTTGAATCAAAGAACAGAACAGGTGCTTGTAAAATGGCCACAACCATTTTATCGTGGAGACGCTCGGCGCACTTTAGAGAAAGTAGGAGGAATCCATAAGCCCGAATGATAGTAAATATAAAACACGCGCCAACCAGACAGGCGAAGACAGAAAGAAAAGTCTTCTTTTTCTGATCCTCTGGGACTAGCCTTGCAAGAAAGGAGAGCCACAAGTCCGGAGCAGCTATGACGGCTGAAGAAGATATCATCAGGATGAGTTAATTGAAATGTATTTCTATGAGATAATTTAGTATACATTAAAAGAAAACTGCCCTCGGAAGCTTAATACTGATAAGGTAGCCCGCAAAATAGCCCGCTTTTTCTCATGTTTTTCAGCGCAAGCCTGCGCGAGGCAAACGAGAGCGGCTAGACACGTGCTTCTTAAGCAAGGTTTTAATCCAAGTTTATTTACATTTTTTATTTTTAACTCATAATCCGGGATAAATCGATAGTTGTAATGGATGCTTTGCACGTAATAGAAAAAAGATGGCTGTATTTTCTTTAAGGGCCTGACTCAAAGCTAGGAACTCAGTATAAAAATAAGTTTACCTTGAGTAATGAGAATTAAAACAACCATTACAGTTATCATCAAAGGATGTGCTCCACTTCTAAAGTAGTCCCAGTAAAGCTTGGATGTCACAACTCCGATCGTACGATCCTCCTTTGCTATCTCCAAACTCCTCGCTTCATTAGGCAGGGGATGTATTTTCTGGCATTTTTCTTCATCATCGTGTTTCTCAGTATCCTCCCAGGCAAACGTCGCAGATGATTCTGTTTTGTCCTTCAAAGTTGCTTTGTAGAGCGGGTCAACAGTTGCACTGATGACACCTTTTTCGTGCAGCTCGACAAAGCGTCCCTTGTCTAGTACACGCCCTTTGTACAACACAATTACATCATCGGCATTTTCCATGTGCTGTTGCTGATGAGAAGTTAACAGAACAATTTTATCAGCCAGTAGATTTTTGATGCACTTGTTAAAGATATGTTGGCCAACTTTGAAATCCACGGCACTAAGTGGGTCATCCAACAGGTAAAAATCTCCGTCAGCATAAACTGCGCGAGCCAAACTTACTCTTGCCTGTTGTCCTCCACTCAGAACCTCGCCGTGTTCTCCAACAACTGTTTGGTCACCATCAGGTAACCGCTGAAAGTCTTCTTTCAGAGCACAGACCTCGATTATTCTTTCGTACCTGAACTCCTCGTAGGGCTGGCCAAACAGAATATTTTCTTTTATTGTTCCCGAGAACACCCAAGCAGTCTGAGGCAAGTAAATGACATTGCCTCGATAAAAAATCGTCCCACTAGTATCGGAAATTTCACCAGCGATCGCTGAGAGTAAAGTAGACTTACCACTTCCAACCGGCCCGGTGATAACTGTTAAACTCTTTGAAGGTGCAACAAAGTTGATATCCTGAAGAATAAATTCATCTCCACGATGGTTTTTTGCGCAGGTTACATTTGACACGTATAGATCAGTTGGCCCTAGCTCTGTTGCTTCACAAGAGAGTGAGATGTTCTCCATATTTTCGTCTTCTTTTTTCGAGCAGCCGCTACTTTGTTTACTAAAGGTACTCTCGGCCTTTTGTTGGCGTTTCTTACTTTCATCACCCTCCGAGGCTGCCGATAAATTTTCTAAGAGAAGCAATTCTTCGATTCTTTCAAGGGAAACGTACGCGTCATATGTTGTCAGGAAACCATATATCACATTCCACATGCCATCAAATTTTAGAAAACCCATAAACGACAGCAGCATAAAAACATTAGCAGGTGTGAGGGTCTGGCCGCTGAGCACCATAGTAATTACTGACACCAGAGTAGCTAATGGCGTTGCACTGTACAACAAGGCATCAAGACTTGACTGAATGGCTGTCCTCTTCGAAATGACGCTGATTTCATTTCTGAAGATAAAAGATCATTGCAAGTTATGTGGAAATTCTCTCGAACCTACGCGTCCCCAGTCTACTCTCTACTATGAAATATTAATGAGGTGGGCACGTGAGAAGTGTACCCTGCCTTCCAAAAATTTCCCATCGTCCTCTTCGTCATAGAAGTGCCAGTTTCCTGTGACCCAAGCTCCATGTACGAAAATCAAAGGTACCACGGAACACGAGTTTGGCTCATTGAAGTATTCTACCAATTATGGTTTAACAATGATTCGTTGAAGGCGAAGTGAATACATTTAAAAATCCCCAAGAAGAACTCGAGGGAACTATTCCAAACTATTTAGTGAGCTTGAGGCGAATGATTGTTTTTAGTATTATTGCCCGGGAACTTTTAATTCTGTTGCAAATTCACTGTGTTATTAACACCATTCTGTAAATAAAGAAAACTTTGCGTGTTTTTCATACAATTGTTTTGATTACTTACATCAAGTTAAGGAGCTATTTTCCACTAGAATATAACAGAAAAAAATTCCTTCCTCGGTAACTGAAAAAACGCGAATAAGTCGTTTTGAAATGCAGTGCATATTTATAAGCTCAGAGGAGCATGAATTTGAGCGAACCAATGTTCAAAAGGTCAAATGCCCGGAAGGTTGCCCGGGCTTGAGCTTCTAGTTGATCCGCGCTTAAATTAGCCAATCATAGCGTGCTTTCTAACTGTGAGATATGATAATTAAGTTTAAAGTAAGTCATACATATATTTACTGCAGCTTACACCAAATAGTTGTTGGAGCCAGTTTAAGACTAAACATGATCATTTACTTTACCTTCGCATATCTTTTGTTTCTTTCTGATATTCGTCCTCCCACGCCTGCGTTTTGACCGCGCGGATTCCGGAAACTACTTGATTCATTAGGGAGATTCGCTGATCGGACACTGTAGCTGTGCGCAAGCGCAGCTTGGCACTAGCATAGGACAAGACGGCAAAGTATGGAATGAGAATACACAGAAAGAACACACCCGTAGTAGCCTGCCAACCAATCAAAGTGTAGATGAGGAATATTGTTCCTCCATACGAAAGGAGAGCAAAAGGTGTCAAGAAAAAAAACTTGACTGTCTCTTCTTCCATTCTCTTAACATCATTAGATATCAGGTCGAATAAGCGTCCTGCAGTGAATTCCAGTAACACCTGCTTGCTGAGAAGAAGCGTCTGAAAGAGAGTGAAGATTTGACATTAAAGAGCAAGTATGTTTCAAAACCTAGAAAGACTTAGTCTCCTCCACAAAGATAACCATAACCACTTTTCGAGACGAGAATAGTCGAGCTTCTACCGAACTTTTTAAAGTATCTTCAATTGAGTCCTGAATGCGACAACTCAGTCGCAAATTTGAATCTCCCTCAGCAGGGCGGCCATTTACTAGTGAGGTATGGAAGCAACATTCTCCTTTTTTCATCTCAAGGGCGGGATCTACTTGAACAAGAAGGAGCTACACGAAAAGGCAATCTTGATTCAAATAATTATTTCTTGTGATAGCCATAGAGGAAACGTTTTGGGTCAGGCTAAGACCATGGAGAGATATCAGTACATTTCTTAAGAAAACTTTCGGAGGATAAGATCACTCTTTGAAGGCTCTAAAGCCGTAAGAGTTTACAACTTTGAATATACTTTTACATGATTTAATAAAAGGTTTACAAGGCTCCACACTAACGGTGACCAACTAGCCACAGATTAGTAGAAATTCAGTTTTGGCTGGTGGTTTTCGATTTCCATTAGCCAGTTTGGCTAGTACACAGAATGAAATTGTCGTAACATCTAAGATACCACTAGCCACTTGGCTAATGAATTGAAAAGTTTCGAGCCCTGGTTTATATTTTTTAGAGCATACTTTCCCATTAATTTTAGAGTAAGGCTAAGTTACTGTTTGTTAATTGTTTGTTTGTTGGTGGGTAGGATCACTTGAGTTCTACAATTGCTCGTACAAGCTGTAACTAGTAATCATGTTCAATGATCCTCTCTTTCTGGGTCTCACTATAGCACAAGTTGATTGCCATTGGTTAAAGTTTCTGGAAAAAGTAATTCTAGATGGGATGGATAAAGGCTTATTGATCGTGCTTACCTTGTCGTACACCAGTCCCCTCAGTGCGCTGCCTATTTTGATCCCCAACACTTCACCTCTGTAGTCTAGGTGGTGCATACCAAGACCACCGATCAAACCATTGAGACACATAGCTAAGGCGCAGGCGTAGATCAGGTAAGTATTCTCTGCCTCAGCTGACTTAAGCATTGAAACGAAATACCCGAGAAACAGTGGAAACAGAAGGCTAGAAGTTGTATACAATACATTCCCCGTCAAAATGATGATAACGTCTTTGACAGAAAGCATATCAAACACGCTTCTCCAAAGTTTAGGCCTTTTCCCATGTGTCTTGCAATGATGTTTCTTGCTTTCCCAGCTGGTTCGAAGCTTCTCGGTGACAAAACGGCCAGAGGTCTCGTCTGACAAGGGTAAAAAGTCACTTTGATCCAAAGGTCTCTGACTGCCCTCCTTAAGAACTCCGTTCATCCAACGGAAAAAGAGAGCAGATGCAGCACTGACTTCTTGATCGCCGTCATCACTGGAGATCTTGCTGTAGCCGGTTTTTGATTTCATCGCTTGAGAGCTACAAAATATTCAGAAACTAATCTTATTCATGACTAGCGTGTTCAACGCAGTGGTCAAACGTCTGCGTATGTATCTCCAGGGTTTTAGAACCAAGTTTTTTAAACATACTCACAAGTCAGTAAGACAGGGTGTTTTTGTAAAACCGTAGGCCTTTTAAAGCAGTAGACCTAGAAAGTCCGGCTTTTAATGTCTTCTGCTTTAGAAGGCAGTTACGCGAGGCACGTTGTCCCAAAAAGTCCATTACGTACAAAATGATGTGAGTGACTTCTTTGTTCTATGTCCTTAACATCTGAAAGAAGTTCTCGGTTTCCTCCACTGCTCGAAGGAAGGACGTGTCGCATCCGCAAAGCATAAACTTCAAACGCTAAGTCAGCGGACACTGAGGCGGCAGCTTTCATTAATATTCCACCCGTCGATTCTGAATAAGACTTTTAAAACCTCCCTGAGATCTTTTGATTTGAGTTTCTGGATGTCAGCTAAGGACGAAATCTCCATATTTTTGTATTTGAAAACCACTCTTAAGGGAGAAATCGCATTAAAAAGCGCATTCGAACACGAAATATCAGCAGATCAGCTATTTGAAAGAACCACTGGGTCAACCCCAACCTCGTTATCGCGTGTGCACGGTTACTAATCCAATATGGCGCCGGGAACTGTAAAAAGGACCATTAGACAATATATTCTTGAATTATCTTTCTCTTGTGGAACAGGGTACTCATAACTATGTGGGATGCGACACTACCTTATAGCGTCATTATACAACCTCTAGTTTTATTCAATACTACAAAAATTGTGCTATACCAGTGCCACATGCAGTCTTTAGCTGTCTATATCTTAATCTTTCCCATTTTTCCCACATAAAATTTCAAATAAAAATGTCTATCCTTTTATTGCTAAGAAGCAATGTCATCGAAACTGCAAATGGTTCCTGTTATTTCGACGTTAGAAGTGGTCATCAAAAGCGAAAAAGGTACTTTTTTCGAAGCATTGAGAAATGGCGTTTCTCACGTGATTGGGATTGACAAGCCATTGAAAACCCTTCTGATCGGCTGTCAGCCTTTTTCTGCTTGAAATCCTTGAATCGACTCTCGTTTCAGAATCCTCGTTTTAAGATAAACATAGAATATTTGGAAAGCAACTTTTTAAAATAAGGAGTCTTATTAAAGAAAATAAAACACAAAAAGAAGTCAGTCAAACTCCGATGCAAAACTTTCCAGAGGTTAAAAAGCTTTCAGAAAGAAATGTGCTATTGCTTTGTGCGAAATGTGGGATAATACGGATGAACGGGATTCCTTTGACCAAGATTCCGTAAAAAAGTAGGCTTGTTTTCTTTGAATTTTTTTAATATTCGTTTCAGTAAAGTTTCCTTAATGAGAATTTGTGTGACATTTTTAGGTAGGACCGACGCACGGACGCAAATAAATTTCTCGCCATGAGTGATGGCTTTAGCTTAAAAATAGTCTTTCTCAAAGAGGTGAGAGTAGACGATGGAACGAAATCTTGTCTGATGCTTTCCATCCAAAATCTTCTAAAAAAATAAGAGGGGGAAGTGCGACAGAGATAAAATGTGGCGGAAATTTCAGTCTTTCACTGATTACGGCGCTTATGTATTTTAGTTTTTCCGATAATTTCAACTGAGATAAAGTAAATAAAAGACAGTTGTCTTACCTCAAAGAAGGAGTAAAGAAGCTTGGCCACGAAGCATAAAGACCCGGCCATACGATAAATGTTGGACAATCCAACATATTGGTTGCATGTTGGACAGTCCAACATGTTGTAAATTAGGGGGTGGCCCAACGATACCAAACATCTGTTCAATATGTTTGATCAAACATGGGACGCATAGGGTTGTGGGCAAGGATATTTCCTAGCGCACACCACGTTGTAATATCCATGGATGTTTGAAACATGGCGGAGAGGAAAGAGAAATTTAAGCGTTGTTTATCAATGTTATTAGTGCTTGACGAGCTTGAGGAAACCGAGGATAGAGCAAGTAAACGAGGGAAAACAAGATAATGGATTCGAAGACGACAAGAGAATGGTTATTTTACCAATATTGTTCGAGAACTGGCCGCCGAAGACACGCCTGCTTATCACCAAATGATAAGAATGACATTCAAGGACCTCACTGTGATATTGCGAGAAATGGAAGTGAATATCACCCCCCGTGAAGTCCCAAAAGGAGGACATAAGGTAATAAGTGCAACCGAACGATTGACATTGACATTGCGTTTTCTTGCTACGGGAGAAACTTTTAGATCTTTAAGTTTTCAGTTTCGAATCTCCAGGGCTGCAATTTCGTACATAATTAAAGAAGTCTGTCAGGCGATCGAAAAAATGCTTGGACCGAAACTTTTAGCCAAACCCCCCCCACCCCCCCCCCCTTCATCCCAAGAGGAGTGGCAAGCCATTGCATTAAAGTTTAAAGATAGGTGGAACTTTCCCAATTGCTTAGGGGCTATTGATGGAAAGCGTATAGTTATGGAACCACCTGCTGGCAGTGGCTCCTTTTACTACAACTACAAGGACACAAACTCTATTGTTTTAATGGCAATAGCCGGTCCGGATTTTCAAAAAGCCAATGAAAACTTCATGCAAACCTATTGAGTATATTCGATGTTTGTCAAGAAATGCCAAGCGATCCCAAGAATTGCTTTGATTTTTTCATGCGGTCAAGCTAACTTGAACGTACCGTACTAAAACATATAAACATGTTTTATAAAGCTTGGGAGGTCACGTTGGTTTCGTATAATGTTGTCTTTGTGCACACAGTAAGTGTCACCAGCTTTAGAAGGGCTTCAAGTTCAGTGGATATGGACGGAAACAACACTGAAAACCTCAAATAAACCTATTGAAAAAATTTGATGTTTTTTTTTTTTTAAATCCCAACTGATTCTAAAATTATTTGGAATTTTAGTGGGCAAATTTTCCGAGGTTAACGAGACACAAAAACACTTCACCAGACTGCCGGGCACGTTCTCAAATAGCTAAAATACCTTTTTCACGGTAGTTTTATCTGAGTGAAGTTGTACTTTATCCGGTGTAACAGGGCCTTCGAGAGTATTGTAGTATGAGGTGCACCACTATTGTCGGAAATCTTTGCATCAAGTGAACCAAAATACCGTGTGCGTTGGGGAACAAGTTGACGTATTTCTACTAGGTTGATCCGCTGGCTTACAGAAGAAAAAATTTTGGATAGAAAGAACTGGGAAAAGTGCCATATACAAAATATAGCGCTTCATAACCTTTAACTGACATTTTACCGAATATTTCTGACTGCCGGGCATTTAGTCCATTCTAGACTGCGCCCGGTCGTCGGATCAGAAGCGAAGAATTTTCAATAAGTGTCGACAACCGAGCGATATTACAGGGTGAACAAGCTCGCTGAATAAACTAATAAAAACAAATCCATTTTTGGAAATGCTTAACATTTCTTAGCAAACATGTGATATTCTTATGAAGTTTGAAAGAACCTTTGAAAGGAAATTCTGTGAAACTTTCTGACTGCCGGGCATTTAGTCTGTTATTTGAGACCGTGCCCGGCTGCAGGGCATTTAGTCACAGCGATAAATAATTGACGTGGCAAACGACCAAGAACTACTTCGAGACCGATTCAAATCTCTATTCAAAGAATAATAAATTTTCTTCTCAGAAGGGAAAAACAAACGAGTTTCTCGGATTAACAGAACCCGTGGGGCAGATTTACCATGCTTGAATTTTTGTTTGCTAAAATTTACAACCAGAAAATTGCCTAAGTCGATTAATTCAGAAAGCTCATTTCCAGCCATAATTCGCTCCGCGCTTGGAAATGAAGTATCATTAACTCCAAAACGAATTTCATCGCTTGAAAGAGCGATTAAGGCGCTCTAATACATTCTTGTTCAATACGTATTTCTCAGGAATCAGAGTAGAATTGTCTGGACCCTCTATGTAAAACTTTCATCTGTTGTTTAGTTGAAGGTGTCTTTAACTCCCCTACGGCTTAGAACAGAAGGCGCTCAAATGGCCGAACTCCCCGCATTATAAGATAAACAACGCAAAATTAAAGTTCTGTATGCGATGGCGTTCACAACCCGAAGGATGAATACCAATTAACCTCAGACTTATATACCACTATGTTAATAACGCACCAGCAAATATTCGAAGACGTAAAGAAATTTGATATTCTTAAACTCTTAGTAAACATGTAGTTGCCAGTGGTTTCTAGAACGAAGGTTACAGACATAATACATTAACAGCGGAACAACTAATTACAACGATGAAATAACATAGGAAATACGGACAACATAGGATGAAATGTGAAACAAGCGAAGATAGGAGACATTACCTGACGATTCGGGAATACCACGTAAAGAACTAACGTTGCTCGACTTTGAACTAGCGAAGTCCTTGCAATTTTAATAATGCGCGCGAAAGTGGATCTATTTATACTATTTATGCGCTCGGACTGGGGCGAGAGGGCGGATTGGTTTCTACACACTTTGCAAATAACTACACACAAGAGACATACCAGAACGCGTACTTAGCGAGGACCACATTCCATACAGAACGTGCAGAAAACAAATATCTACTAAACCTCGTAGCGCAGATATTTAGATAGACCTTGAGTGTTGGTCCGGCCGGGGCTTGAACCCCCTACCTCCCGCCCATCATTACCGGGGTTCGAATTCTCAATACTCGTTTTTAATGATACAATAGAGACTGATAATGATATATTATAGAACTATTTTAGTTTGTTTGTTAGTTTGAATGGTACAATAGATGATGATAAGGATAATATAAAATTATTTTTGTTTGTTTATTTTTAATGGTACAATAGAGAGGGTCTGGATGGGGTTTATTGTTAAGTATTATTTGGCCTTTTTTAATGTTTAGTGTTAACATTTGTAAAATTTTAATGTTTAGTGTTTTAAAAAAGTTAACTGTTAAGTATTAAAAGGTGTTAGAACAGTGATTTCACTCATTAAAGATCAATAAAAGTTTCATAGAGAAGGAAATAATGTTAGAAAAAAAGGACTAACATTCTTCAAACTTAGCTCTTATGATAAAGGGTGCAAAACTAGAAACAAAAGGAGAAGAGCCTGCGCGGAACTGACCGAACTGGACAGCATGCATACTTTGTGCTCATGCGCATAAGTTCTTCAGACATTTTATGGTCAGCGGTATTTAGCAGACTTCTGTATGCAAAATGGCCGCCACGTCCGCATCGGTGGGAGTTGTGGAAGTATTAGTCAGCTTTTATAGATGTGGCGAAGAAAATGCTTTTGAAAGGTATCGAAGCAGAATTCCAATTGGCAAAGAGCAAAGAAATATAACGGACGCAATGAAGCATTTGATCAACTTTCTTGGTATTTCGCAAATGGCCACCTCATTGGGGATGGGAAATTTCGAGTTGAAACTGTACCGGCTGGCCAGGTATGCCCACGGGAAAAAGAAGAATTTACATATCTTTAGCAACATCAATGGGAAATAGAAGTTCCACTCCTTGTTTTGTTGATGTTATAGACGGAAAAACTATAGTGTTTAGTATTTTCGAGGCACCCTAATTCAGACCCTCAGAGATAGCAAAGATCTCCAAGTGAAATCGAAATCAGGAAATGTTTACGCGATTACAATCGACAGGATGTTTTGCCGCAAGAAACCCTTTGGGAGTCATTCATGTTGACATGTTCTAATTGGCCATTCACACTTTGGTGGGCTAAAGAACTCAGTTCGAAAAAACATCTACTTTGCCTTTGCCGCCATGACCGTAAATATGTAACTTTTAATCTCGGCTCAACGCAAATTTCCAACTTCTTTCCCATGATATTTTTTTTCATACTAACTAAAAATAGGCGGAAGAGTGTAGATATACATAAATATGTTGTGTTTTCGACAAACTTCTAGTACAGCCGATCAACATAACATGCGCACAGGGAAGCTTGCTGGGTCAACGTATTCATTAACGACATCAACAATGCAATAGTCCATTTTACAGTTGTGTGCTTGGTTGCCAAGCCTTTGAATGGGAGTGAGGCTAGGGGTGAGCTTGTTGTGATACAAACCTTGCTGCCTTTCAAATGTAAATCACTTTGTTATCATGCTAAGTAGATACAGGTCTCTATCACAACAAGGTCACCTTCAGCCTCACTCTGAATCAAAGGCTTGGCAACTAAGTACACAACTGTAAAATGGCCTATTGCCAATATCTCATCCCTTCGAATATAATCAGATTACACAACCCAATATGGATCTAATGAATCCCATGCTGTTTTCGAATATTTACTGAACAAGGACATGGAAGTTTTGGCTACATGGTTTTCTAGCAATCCTATCCAAGTTAATGCGTCACTGAGCTGTCTTTAACTCCGCTACCCCACAGTATTATATTTTGCGTATTTATTTTTTCGCTTTGAGCTCTAAAAGGCGTATCTCAGTCGGGATCATAAAATGGAACTCAAAAGGTTTAAAACCTTGCGGCTTTAAACGATGGGAAATTTGCAGCTGGAGTAAAACAGCCCACGTCTTGTTATCATGACGCACGGTCGTGGCGACATTTAACAAATTCACAGCGGTTTAGCATTGTTTGTACTCTTATCGACAACGACATTCATCATCACGGTGATCAAAATGTTGAGGATTCACGAGGCGCAGCAACAAAACGCAATTTTTGACAGACATTAAAAGAAGTGAAACAACTAAAAACAGATTAAACCACGAGCAAAGGAAATTACAACTTCTGCGATATTTGATAGCAAAGTTTCATGCTATTTTATCCGAAGACTTTACATAGAGTAGTTACAGTGACTTGTGGTGGTTTAAAGACGCTGTTTCATTCAGTGCCACAAGTATCAGACCAAAAAATCATAATATTTAAATATATCACCTTAATACGTCGAGTATGGGCGATATCGAAAGATTGCGCTAATCATGCTCTAAGTACTTAGTAAAGTAATAATAAAATTCCGTCATGTGCTACTCCAAATGGATGCAGCTCCCGGCAAATTATTCCTTAATTTGACTTTCATGAGTTCGAGTGCAGACAACTAAAAGAAATTTAAAAGCTATCCTACAAAAACAAGACTTTACACGAGTAATATACTATACATCTAGTTTTAAAGGATGCGATTTTCTTTGCAACTTCTTCAAATTGTCCTACATCAACTAACGTGACACAAAAATTCCTTGAATTGTTGAAACTTAGCAACGTACTTTATAACAAAGAACAGTACAAAGTTCACGGCGCCTAAGTCTTTTAATCTTTTTTCCGATCATTTCAATATAAATGAATAAAGGCTGATAGTTTCAAAAGAAACTGTTTGGGGCTGCGTCGGGGGGAGTAACGAAATAATTTGGATATATCAACAAAGTTGAAGTGGTAAATTGGCCACCGTAACGATTACAAAAGCTGACGTTTCGAGCGTTAGCCCTTCGTCGGAGCGAATAGAGGAATCGTGGGTTGTGTGTGCCTCTAAAGGCAGGGAATGGAGCTACGTTATTGGTGGGAACATGGCAACGAGAAAAAAAAGAATAAATTAGTGGAATGAAAAGCGTTCGTTGATCCCTGTGGGATAAAGACTGCAGGTTTAAAAGATGAGCTTTTTTTCAAGATTTTTACGGCTTTCCTTGCCACTTAAGTGTAAGGAAAGACCGCAGATTGCCATATGTTGCTTTGAATGATTAGGTAAATTAAAATGTCTAGCGACTGGTTTCGATGTGTCCTTGTCATTCCTTTCCACGTCTCGAAGGTATTCTCGGAATCGGTCACCTAGTCTTCTGCCTGTTTCGCCGATGTATATCTAAATGCAGTAAGTGCAAGTTATGCAATAGATTACATTGGCGGAGGTGCACGTGCTCACACTCAATTGTTTTTCGTTCGGAAACAACTTCTTCAAACAAACCAGTGGTGTAGCCATGGGCACCAAAATGGGACCTAGCTATGCCAATCTTTTTGTAGGTTTTGTCGAACATCAATTTTTCAGCCAATACAACGGGTCTAAACCTGAACTCTACCGTCGCTACATCGACGACTGTAACGGCGCTTCTCTTCTACCAGAGAGGAGCTCACTCAATTCATAACCGCAGTCAATTCTTTTCACCCGGCTCTGAAATATACCTGGGAAATTTCTGACAATTCTTTATCCTTTTTAGACATCAAAGTTTCAATTGAAGGTAACGGTTTATGCACTAGTGTGTATTACAAACCTACAGACTCGCATAATTACGTGTTGTATTCGTCTTCGCATCCATCTCACGTGAAGAATTCCATTCCTTTTTCTCAGTTTCTAAGACTTCGTCGTTAATGCAGTGATGACTCTGATTTCCACCACAAATCAGAGTCAATGTGCCAGTTCTTCGATAAACGTGGTTACCCTGTTTCTGTCGTTCAAGGGGGTTACCACCGCGCCCGAGTTATTGATCGACACTCAGCACTACAAACGTCGCATAAGGAAGATTCCGACCGCATTCCATTCACTCTCACGTTTCACCCTCACAACCACTCAGTTAAATCCATCATTCTTAAAAATTTTAAATTACTTCAAAACGATCCAGAGACAAGCACTATCTTTTCGCAGCCTCCGCTCATTTCATTCAAACGCGACAAAAACATAGGCAATATTTGGTCAGAAGTTTTTTTCAGACTACTGACCAACCAGGCACTTTTAAATGCGCTCGCGCACGATGCAAAACGTGTCCTTTCATTCACAACACTGAGAAAATATCGGGACCTAAACGATCCATTAAGATCACCGATCACTTCACGTGCACCTCCACCAATGTAATCTATTGCATAACTTGCACTTATTGCAAAAAGATATACAATTGCGAAACAGGCAGAAGACTAGGTGACCGATTCCGAGAATACCTTCGAGACGTGGAAAGGAATGACAAGGACACATCGAAACCAGTCGCTAGACATTTTAATTTACCTAATCGTTCTGAGCAACATATGGCAATCTGTGGTCTTTCCTTACACTTAGGTAGCATGGAAAGCCGTAAAAATCTTGAACAAAAGCTCATCTTTCAAACCGGCAATCTAAATCCCACAGAGATCAACGAACGCTTTTCATTCCACTAGTTTATTCTTTTTTTTTCTCGTTGCCATGTTCCCACCAATAACGTAGCTCCATTCTCTGCCCTTAAAAGCACACACAACCCACAATTCCTCTATTCGCTCCGACGAAGGGCTAACGCTCGAAACGTCAGCTTTTGTAATCGTTACGGTGGCCAATTTACCACTTCAACTTTGTTGATATATCCAAATTATTTCAATATAAAGTCAACACAGGATCACTAATTTCAAGATTACACGGTTTACCTAGCAATACAGCCAGCTATTATTGAAATACGAGTTCTGCTTTGTCTAAGCGTGTGAGACATTTCAAAATGGCGGAAGCTGCAAATTGGTTAGTCCTTAAAAGGACACGCCATACGGATGAAGGAAATGCCTTTGATTTGTTCATTGTGAGTAGCTGACAACTTTAAGTGTTCAAAGTGTTCAAGTGTTCAATGTGAACTAACATATTAAATAAAAATTTCAACACAATTGTACTTTTACTAGACTACATATACACTACTCTATTAGAGTAATGTTTCTCAGGTGTAAATGTGAAAAAAAAAAAAAAAAAAAGAGAGAAAAACACCACACTTTATTGTTTGTGAGGTGTTATTACTATTACCCATTCTTATAGAGCAACATTTTCAACTTATGGCAAAATATCTTTTAAAGATAGAAAGTAATACATTTAGCAATGTCAAAATACGTACGGTATCAGTACCTTTTACGCCCACACCTTAGAGGCCGTAGGCGTACTAACCGACTACTCGAGTTTCGGCCGATCACAAAATTCCCTCAAATTTTTACTACAAGACATTTGATCTATTCTATCGGCAAAAATTGTATTTATTTGGTTCGTAATGCTATTTTATCAAATTTTTGGCAACGAGATGTGAGGACGGTCAAAAACAAAGAAAATTGTTTATTTCAGCGTTCATTTTCCGGGTTTCGCTGGAGGCTCTAAAAACTTACGCATTTGTTCAAACAGCATAAATCGGACAAACGGTATTATTCTACATCTCTTCTGTCGATTTATAGCAAAATATGTAAATTTTGACTAAACAATTAAGAATTACGCTATTTTGAAAATACAACACAAACAGTGCTTTCCAAATCTGAGCGAGTGTGCTGTTGTTCCAAGACGCTTTTCTCAAAAGTATAACGGGATCTGGAGTCCTCACCACTATCTGTGTTTTTTATATTAATAGGGCTGGTGTACCGAAAACAACACAAAAATTTTTGGCAACTAGCCTTTTCGAGCTACAGGAGCTCGATGAACTTTACTAATGTTCAACGATCAAAGTGCCTATGACTTAGTTTATGCATATTTGTGGTTACTCCATTTCTTACTCAAAATCAACATTTGAGGCAGTGCTTATTTTCAAAACTAACACGGTTGTTTTGTTGAGGTGAGGATGTCCGTAAATTCATCCAAACTTGCCCCAAATTTAGCAATTACGAAGGTACAAATGAACATCTTCTGTGTGACCTTACGTCAACTATCTCATGCGGGCTAAAACATGTTCCCAAAATTCTGTTGAGTTAGTCTTGACCGCTGTCTTATGCTGCAAAAAGCTAAAATTGCTGTTACTTATGGACTTAGAAACGCTCATTCAAAATATGTCATAATGAAGTGAACTTCGTGTCTCACCAGCTCTTGAGGACATATCCACGAGAATGGGTTGATTCAGTCCGGGGTCGTGCTCTTTACGTTGAAAATGTCACGGATCCATATTTAACTACATCGCACAGAAATGGTTTGTGTTAAGATTGATACTTTTCCTATTTTCACTGTAATTCATACCAGCATTTACCTCATTATGAACCAAAAGCAATTTTTTTGAAGACATAATTATGATGATGACGCTTTCAGGCTGCAAGCACGTTGAAATGCCCATGTTTTTACGTGATACCGTAAAATAGTAAAAAGTAAAGTAAAAAAGTAAAATACAAAATCAGTGGCCACTAAAAGATTAAAAAATTTAGTTTTCCTTAATAGTTTTGATAATCACCGCCGGTGATTCACCGTTTATTGTCTCTTACAATTTAAATGGGCTTTTCATACTTGGTTATAATAGATTATAAGTAAACGAATATGTAGAGATTTATTTGCATCGCCTGACTCATGTAGGATTTCTAAAGATTAATTGATTGTGTCGGCAGAAGAATTTGCAGCTACGCTTCTATATGTTTTCGCCACTTTCCTCTAATTTTCATCTTTTCTTAGCTTTATTAACCAGTCTCTCTGCTACCAAATAAGTAAAGCTCTCTTCCTCGATATGTTCTGAAAAAAGTACTTGAAACCCCGTCCGTCCACGCCGAACCAGTCCTTACCAAAACGGGTCAAACGATGTACTACATTCTTATTAAAAGGTGTAGACCTTTTCCTATCAGTTACAGTTACATCCTTCTAAGAATGTGGAAAGTTTAGTTACCAGATATTTTTTCCTATCTCGGCAACCATACGGAATCTCAAAAAATTTAAGCATCTCCTTAAGCATGACTACGCTGAAACTTTCAAGTTTTTTATCGCGTGAGAGGTCACACAAGCAGTATGAGTCATAGCAAATAGGGTTCTTTAGACCAAGCTGACCAGCAACGTTTTCCAACATTTCACGTCTTTCTTGCTCCTCTTCCTCTGCATATATTTCCTCAACCTCAATTTCTCGGTTTCCCTGTCTTCTTCTTGCGGCCGCCGGTCTCGAGAAAAACCCCTGTGCTTGAGTCTTTGTTAACCAGTCGTTTGTTTCAATGCGGGAGCTTTCATGCGGGAACTATCAGGGTTTCTTGCCGTTCTCATATCTGCAGCTACTTTTTGGGATCTGCTTTCATACAGGTTCTCCCTCTAAGGTCAAATTTCGTTGTGAGATACTGTTTAACTTAAGAAGTGAAACGCAAGGCTTCCTGACTTCGTGGCCTATGTAGTGCCCAATTAAGCTGCATATCACTGCTGGGATTACCAGCTTCTTGCTGGTGCTCTCGCACGTCACTAGATTCTACTGGTGCGCTGTCGATTTCCTAGTCGTTAACATTGAGGAATTTCTCCGCCCAGTCTCTTCTAAGTTTGTCATACATTGTATTAGAATTTCGGAGAATTTGGCAGGGCTCGCCTACATCAAGATGACTTTCTAATCCGCTGAATTTCTTGAACACCATATCGCACCCTGGGTCAGAACAGGCGAAAAGACCATTCGCTCGTTCACCCATCACTATTTTTTGTCGTCTTATGGAGTCGTACCCCCTTGCGCGGAAGTGATTTTTCATTTAAAACTAGGCTTGTTGGACCTTGGAGCAAGACGACTAAATCTTGGTAAGGAATGAACCTTTCCTGCCCGATGCCATAAGCTCTCTATATTCGCAAACCTTCCCTCTCAAACTTGAAGTTGTCAGTACTTACCAAAACCGTCTTTCTTTTGTACTTCAGGTGATTTTTCGGTTTCGTTTATTGAGCAAACGCAGGCAGTGGTACCTCTAACAGGACGTTTTGAAAGTCAGTACTGCACGCATATCTTTGGCAGAAACTACATCACGCTCCTCGTTAGAGTACCGTCGGATTGATGACTTCTTTGGGCAAAGAATCCGATCACAGAAATCTTTTCCATAGTGGAGTTCGGAAAAGTCACACAGCATGACTGCAATACCAATTCGTTTCCCTGCATCCCTAACGGCTGAGAAGATGAAGTTGTTGTGGTAACATCCTGCTTCATCGCTACTTAGGTAAATTTGACTGATTTAGGGTGTAAATGCGCGCTGATATCAGCAAAAAGTTTGTCGAAGGTCGATTAGCTCACAACTTAACTCCAGCTCAGCTGAGTAACGACCTCTCTTACATCATGAGCAGCAACGGTCAGTTCTCTGATGAAGATGATATAACAGGAAAACCGATCACTGACCAGCTTGTTCTATACCCCACGAATCCCAGAACAAAACCGTTTGATTTAAGTCTCGACACTTCTAAGGGTTATTATTCATCACGTTTTGGTGTAAATATGTATTCAGCGGATAAGGCAGAATACACTGTCGTCTGCGAGATGTGTTGGCAATCGAGTAAAGTCGATTCAAGCAGTGTGACATTGACAGCAACATCTTCTGTTGAAACAATTTCAACTCAGCGTAGCAATCGATTTGAAAATCACATCGTCGCCTTGATTCACATGACGAAATGGAGTAACGCAACACCTAATTATTTGATGTTTGACGTGGTGATCAAAAACAAGTCTGGTCAGTCATACGATCAGAAACTTCCCATCTGGGTGATAGTCTATGGATCAAAGGGTTATCACAACAGCATACCGAAGAGTGTTTGGACAAGTTGGTACAGCTTTGAGAGTGGTGGAGTTCGTATAAATTCTGCGCTTACTCTCGCAAAACAACCGTCTGTCGCCTCTTCAGCGGTAACGAAAAAGTATGTTGATGATATCCAAACATCTTTACAGACAAATATCGATTCAAAAGCGACAAAGACGGCGCTGACAAACGCAACGAAAAAGATCTGGTATCGGGGAAACTGTGCTCATAACAATACATCACAGGTAAGTTTTTACGTAAATGGAACATCAGATCATACCACAAACGTATCACAGAGTGATAACGCTGATTTCACAGTGAACAAATCAGACAATACAAAACTCATAATCAACAACGCTGGTATGTATCTGATTACATACATTGACGGTGTTAAGTCTCAACATCTATCACATCTCAAGTTCATCTTGAGCAATTCGTTCGTGAGATCAGCAAACGGTATATTGGCGGCATTGCCCAACACACGAAGTACTTGGGTTAATACCGCTAATACCGTTCTATTATATTTCCAAGCGAACACAACGCTGAGCATAGAGACAGATAACAGCAATACTCAACTCGATGGATTGGATTTTAGCCATCTGATGATTGTGAAGCAAGATTAAAAACTAATAATTTTTATTATGTAGTGTTCATAATAAAATGACTGATGCAACCATTTTCAACTTTAACCACATTGACCACTCTATAGGAGAAGAGAAGATCGATGAACTCAAAGCTCTTTACAAACACTATCACAAGAAGTGGTGGTGTTCGAGGAAGATCTTCAAGAACTTTAAACGAAAGAGTCTTCTCTGTAAACTGGGAAGCACTTTACTAATTGTTATCGGAGGGATAGCTGGAGGGGTAACCATGAATCCAATCCCGCTTGCTACAATATCAGGTACTGGACTTCTTCTCAAAACGTTTACTGATGTGAAGAAGTTTGATAGAAAGATTGATATGAGTAAATTTGCCTTCACAACCTATGAGAAGATCTTGACTGAACTGAGGTCTTATCTGAGAGGAAGACCGTTTGACAGTGTATCGTTTCTCAATGAGGTGAGACTTATCGATGATACAATCACAGATCTATGTCCAATCTTTCAATCGACTAAAGTACTCAAGCAGTATGGAATACGCTTTGAATCTCAGTGAAGCGAACGAGCAGTAGTAGAACTACTGTAAAGATCTGTAAAGATTTTATCAGAAATTGACTGAGATTTGACAGAGATTAGCTGAAAATGAATTCATTTTCAGCTAAAAGTCTGACTGTAATTTTGACTGGGATTTTGATCATGCTGGCTAAAATGTCCTAGAATTTTTGACTGTAATTTTGACTAGAATTTTTGACTGGAATTCTAGCGCATTTCAAAAACCGCTAGAACCCGCCCTGACCCAACTACTTAAGGTTACTCTTTGAAGGCTCAAAAGCCGTATGAGGTTACAATTTTGAATTTACTTTTTCATGATTTAATAAAAGTTTTATATTTTTTTAGCATACTTTCCCATTAATTTTAGATTAAGTTACTGTTTGTTAATTGTTTGTTTGTTGGTGGGTAGGATCGCTTGAATTCTACAGTTGTCTCGTAGAAACAGCAACCAGTAAACATGTTCAATGATCCTCTCCTTCTGGGTCTCACCATAGCATAAGTTAATTGCTATTGGTTAAGAATTCTGGAAAAAGGTAATCCTAGATCGGAGAGACAAAGGAGTAGAATGCTCTTTAGGATCGTGCTTACCTTGTTAGACAGCAGTCCCCACGCGGGTTGTTGGGAGAACACGAGGACAGCTTATGAATCAGGAGCCAATCAGACGATGCGTACAATGTTCATTATTTTAAAAAAGAATAGAATATTGTTTAGGATCGTGCTTACCTTGTGGTACACCAGTCCCCTCAGGGCGCTGCCTATTTTGATCCCCAACACTTCACATCTGTAGTCTTGCTGGTGCATACCAAGACCACCGATCAAACCATTGAGACACATAGCTAATGCGCAGGCGTAGATCAGGTAAGTATTCTCTGCTTCAGCTGACATAAGCATAGAAACAAAATATCCGAGAAACAGTGGAAAGCTCCATACAATTCCTTATAATTTTATTATTTTTTTTAGCATTAGTCGAGGCGCGGTGGGTGTTGTCACATATAATCCTCGCAATCCTGTTAATATTGAGTCTTTCATTGTATGGCGTATTTAAGGTTTGACATTTTTAATATAGTCATCTCAGCTCTCGCACTTTTCTAGTTTGACCTTAAATTTTATCTTGCATGTAATTAAGCTGTTTTACCTCTAACCCCCAGAGGTCGGTGCGCCTGCATTTGGATGGGGAATACGTTCCCATTTTTCCTATTGGGTTTTTTGGGTTTTCGTATCACGCGGCGGCACAAAACGATTTAGCCCGAGAGGTGATAACTAGTTGTTTACTATTCTGTGTAACTTTGTTGGACGGCATTAACTTCTCGGGCTCCTAGTTCGAGCTGCACACCCACTCTCGTGTATGAGTCGTGAATTTAGATAGGAATAATACCGGAAAACGAGATAGATCAAAGTACGTATGATGCACGATCCTCGCAGTAGATAGCGCTATTTATGCAATAGCGAAAATCAGACCTGAAAAAAATCAGGCCTGTACGGGATTCGAACCACTGACCTCTGCGATACCAGTGCAGCGCTCTACCAATTGAGCTAACAAGCCAACTGGGAGCAGGCCGTTAAGTTGATTCGTAATAAACCCGTGAAAGTGATAAATCAGATGCAATGAATATATGAAGTTCATATATTTTGAACTGCGGTATTAGATACGTATGATGCACAATCCTCGCAGTAGATAGCGCTATTTATGCAATAGCGAAAATCAGACCTGAAAAGCCCAGTTGGCTTGTTAGCTCAATTGGTAGAGCGCTGCACTGGTATCGCAGAGGTCAGTGGTTCGAATCCCGTACAGGCCTGATTTTTTTCAGGTCTGATTTTCGCTATTGCATAAATAGCGCTATCTACTGCGAGGATCGTGCATCATACGTATCTAATACCGCAGTTCAAAATATATGAACTTCATATATTCATTGCATCTGATAGATCAAAGTATTCAGTCATAATTGCTAGTAGGGTTGATGACTGACTTACCATTCAGGCTAATAAAAAAAATAATTGTCGAGTGCCATTGCTATCCGCCAAAAAAAAAGTTGTTACGTTTTTAATTAATTAAAGATTCCCGCTTTTAAAGATTCTCACTTTTAAAGATTCCCGCTTTTAAAGATTCTCCATTTTAAAGATTTTCGCTTTTAAAGATCTTTGCTTTTAAAGATTCCCGTGTTTAGAGATTCCCCATTTTCAAGATTCCCGTTTTTAAAGCTTTCTGGCTCGGCAGTGGCTTTAGTGCCTTAAGCACGTGCTAAATATATATATGCTGTAAGAACGTGGTAAATATATAGGAGAGTGGCTCGGCGGCTCGCCAACAAATCTGCAAGTTTATGGTGAAATGATCATTGCAAAACATCTCCCCATACCTTTTTAAAACTAAGCCGAAACTATCGTTTTCACTGTCCATGTCTTTTTGGGGGCTGCGCGGAAGTCTTGCCAAACTTTGCTTCATATTGGCAATTTTTCCCGTGAGGAATGTATAAGAAAAAAATTGGAGGTGGTTGATCAATTATAATTTACTTAAATATACCGAGTAGAAGTTCTGCAAGTGGTAGCGAGAAAGCAAAAACTGCGAAAGCAACTGCACAAGGAAATTGTCTCGAGTTCGGAATCATCCAAACCAGTTTGATACGTAACTCGCAAGAGGACAAAACCACACATACAATACAGCTACACAACTATGCGTTCTTTGAAATAAATGTTGATAAGCAAGAACCAGTCACGTCAGTTTTACATTTGGGGTGCGCTCTTAAAAATAGAATTATAATGGAGATAAGCTTACTAGAAGAAGGCAAACTTTGCCGAGACTTCGCATCAAACTTTGTTGAGACAGCTCTCGAAATAAATGGATTCTAGTGGTGGTTTCCACTGCGAGGCTGCTTCAGGCTATGTGCAAATTACACCGAATGTTGTCAAAGAAACAAAAGATGCTCTCAACCATTCACCTACACTTATCCCTAATGTGTTCTGATCGGCTGAATGTTTGGTGCATCATGATCCGAGTGATCTCGAATAAAAAATCCTGATCTGGATCCCAAAAGAAGACACCCTTGGGTTTTAATGATTATTGCTTATACGAATTTGCGTGAACTTGGGCTTTCCTGATGCTGTTGGAGCCACCTTGAGGATATGTGATGGTTATTCAATTATAGTTCTGTTTACACGAGGGTGGGGGCCCGAGGTACGTTAGATAAGCCGTCCGCATTTACATACGATCTTAGAACAATTAATACATTCATTTTGGAACTTTCCCAAAAGTGTTCACAAAATTGTGTACAATTCTTCTGCCATGAATAGAAGCACAGGCTCCTCTGACTGGAAAAACCCCCATTTCCTGCATTTTTTGCATAATTAATTAGCTGACTTTGCATTGCTGCTGTGACAAACCGAGAAGACATCTGCAAATTGATATCTTTTTTGATATCATTCGTTAGATAAGTAGCCCTGCTGTCAACAATGTACCGGTAGTTTGGAAAATATGGAATGCCGGAATTCGGAACCGGAACCGGAATACTCAGAATACCCGGAATTCCCTGAATGACCGAAAAATAACAAATTTAAAAAATATTAAAGTAAATTAATAAATAAATAAATAAGAACATTGATGATTAAAAATTAATGGTAAATTCAAAACTTAATTGAATAATTGGATACGATAATTTTCTCTGAGGGTCCCGAAAAAAAAAAACACTTACCGGCACTGTTCATGGAGATGCACGTACAGTATTAGAATTACAAAAAGTCTGCGTCAGGCCAGTAGCTCATACAGCCTAAGCGACGAAATATTTCTACTTACCCTTCCCCCTGGATGGGATGCTAGTCCATCACATGGTTACTCCCCGTTTTAAATTCGCCTCCACCATTTACACACCTATAGATGATGTCTAGCCAGGGCGCCATGACCATTAGGCCTGCACGCTTTTTCAGCCGGAACCATTGCAGAAGATTTAACAAATGCAATATTTCCAATTAGTTTAAAAATCTCTGAACTATTACAAATTAATACTTTACCTTAAATAATTATTAATCACACATTGGGAGCTATCAAAGCAGCTACCAATAAGACCAGCCGTCTACAGTTAAAATTGAGAGATCGTCAGTTACTCGACACCTTTTCGCGTCTATTATGAATACCTTGAATATATACCTTGTTTAGAAGAATCCATCAGTACAAGATATATATTTAAAGGTATATATTCAAGGTATTTATTCAAGGTATTTATAATAGACGCGAAAATATGTCGAGTAACTGACGATCTCTCAATTTTAGCTGTAGACGGCTGGTCTTAATGGTTGCAGCTTTGATAGCTCCCAATGTGTGGTTAATAATTAATTAACTAGAGTATTAATTTGTAATAGTCTGGAGCTTTTTACAATTGAACTATTAAACTAATTGGAGATATTGCTTTTTGTTTAATCTTCTGCAGTGATTCCGGCGGGAAAAGCGTGGCGGCCTAGTGGTCATGGCGCCCTAGACATCCTACAGGTGTGTAAACGGGTGGAGGCGAATTTAAAACGGGGAGAAACCATGTGATGGATTAGCATCCCATCCAGGGGGAAGGGAGAGTAGAAATATTTCGTCGCTTAGGCTGTATGGGCTACTGGCCTGACGCAGACTTTTTTTTACTTCTAATACGTGCATCTCCATGAACAGTGCCGGTATGTGTTTTTTTCTTTTTTTTGGAACCCTCAGAGAAATATTTCGTATTAAATTATTTAATTAAGTTGTGAGTTTTTCATCAATTTTTAATCATCAATATTCCTATTTATTTATTTATTTATTTACTTTTATTTTTTTAAAAATTTATTATTTTTCGGTCATTCCGGGAATTCCAGGTATTCCACGTACTCCAAGTATTACGGTTCCAGTTCCGAATTCCGGCATTCTATATTTTCCAAACTACCACAATGTACCAGATTCGATTTGCTTTGTTGGATTTGTTTAAATATTAAAGAAAGATCGATCAAAATGATTGCTCTTTTATGGCTTGACACTTATCGACTTACATGATATGTGTTGGTGGCAAAAAGATAATTTGGTGCCCGGAAAGCCGATGTAAATCAAAAGGACTGCAATTTTGTTCACCGGTCAACTTTGACATTTTAGTTGGCATATTGTGTTTCTAGTGTACAAAGTTTAAAATGCATCAAAGATTTACGGCTACCAAAATATTTAACTTGTTATTTGTTAAGGTTGAGATAGTTGCTGGTTCACCGGAAAACGAATAAGCTGGGGATACATCCCGCAGCACGAGCAAAATGGCTGTACAGTCTTATTCACAAGGCATCAATCAACAAAAGTGTGTCAGGCTTTTCTGATATTCTGATTGGGAGTGGTTGTCTAGATATCCGCATCTGAAATTGAAACAGCGTAAAATATGCGAAGCGTGTTTCGTAAATGGACACCACTTGAAAAATATTTTAAATATCAAAATTTCCTGACACAGTTTCGTTTCTCATTATCTCTTAATTGTTTGGGCGAAATTTCACGAAAATCGATCAAGTCTTCACACAGGCGGCCCAAGCTCTCTTTGAGAACCACACAAGGAACACAATTTGCATATTTATAAGGATTAGTATGGGATTTTCTACAAGATATCCACAGAGATAGTTAAAAGTGAAAATATTAAATAAAAATGGCTCATCTTGTTCCATACGTGTGTTGTTTGCTCCTGGTGTCATTATTTTACCGATTTCACTTGATTTAAGGGGTTGTTTTGAATCCTGGTTCACTACATAAAAATTTGCGCGCGGCCAGCAAAAATTGATCCCCTTGTACATACTTTAGTTTATTAGCTTCGCCGAGTAGTAGTCTCGTGCGTGAGGAAGTAACGTTTCCTACCCCTAACCCTGCAGGAAACGGGGCCTACGGTTTATTCGTCTTTATCCGAGAAGACTAGAATATCTATCCATTTCTTGATATTATAGAAAGGTAGCAAATTCTCCTCAGTTATTTTAAGACCATGAGTCCGGGCCGGGGCTCGAACCCTCGAACTCCGGCGCTCTAACCAATTAAGCTAACCGTGGGGCGGTTAGCTCAATTGGTTAGAGCGTGGGTTAGATTTTGGGGTTAGAGCGTGGGTTAGCATGCTGTTTTAGCTTTTTTACTTCTGGGGTCCTCCTCGGTGGAGACCAAATAAAAGGTGCACATTATCTTGCAGTTATATAAGGAAGCGGCATGGAACAAATTATTCATTCAGATTGAAGTTTCCACAATTTGGCCAACTCGCTTTCCTACTTGCCTCCTTTGACCAAGAACTTGTAATAGATTTAAGAAAAATCATTACAAAAATAAATTCCTAATGTATTCCGCCAAGGGTCAGTTTCGGAATGAACGCTATTTTCCTCTTAAAAATATTGAAGATAATACGTGCGCTCTCATTGTTCGATAGGCGTATTTAGATGAGAGTAAGGTAAACACGGTTGTGAAATCACGTCTTCGGAGCTTTCTGAACCTCTTATCTGAGAAAATCATAGAGGACTAAATACTCGGCGGGCTAGAAGAACTTTCGAAAGTAAACCCTCGATTGCGTCTCGACTTATCTGCTGCAAAGACCTTGCGGACTTACTTCTTCGTACACTGATTACATGTACACAACAATTCCGAAATTAAGTCACTTACATTAGACTGAGTTATTGTTGTTCATTCCTATTTTTCCCCAGGGCCCTGTCTTTCCCATGCTGAATGAAAGGGGACCTGAGAGTTTCGAAATACATTTTTGAAATGAGTGAATTATAAAACTCTGGTGGCGGAAAACAAGGTGCAAACTGAGCTTTTCGAAAAAAATAACATCAATGCTATTTGAATTTTTTGTCGGTATATTTAAGCTCTTGGTATGCACATGATTAAGACCCTTTCAAGTGTCTCTGCCGCCGTTGACCTCTCTAGTGTAAGCGGAAAACATTCGTTCCGAAATTTCTATTTCCAGTTTGGTAGGAAAACGTTTGTTACTTTTTAGAAATAATTTGGAAATGCTATTTACAAATTTTGTCCGAGGGAGAATGGACCGCAGCATGACTTTAATTTATGGTTTGTATTTAAATTTTCGACTTCAGTTGCTATCTGAATCACGGTTTCGCTCCCTAAATTCTTTTGTTTCTGAATGAGTCCGGAAAATCATTCATTCGAACAATTTTCCTCGAGTATAGTAGACTGGACCTTAAATTTAATCGCACTTAGTGCGGGACTCAACCTCGAATTACGATAATTTGAAACAAAAAAGTTCCTTAAAAGTGACATAAACCTCCAAAGGTTTTCCCTTTATTCTAAGGTTCGCTGCTCTCCTTTGGGAGAGATTACAATTTACCCTACGCCTTTTCTTAAGTTTCCCCGTCATACTATTGGTATAACTGTCTCCCCTTGTGCTTGCATTGGGACCTTAAGCAGTCAGGACGGCGACGCCAAGGAAGACTTCGATTAAAAATGAATTTCTACTCTTAGTTAGAATTTCAATAATGGCTGCATGAGCTTACTGTCTCATACGGTGCCACAGCTCAACTTCAGCATGACGTATAAAAGTAGCGTTGAGTTCCAAATGGAAATTAAAATAATTTGCCGTCGCGCTTTCGGTTCGCAGACGACGCAAATTTTGGCGATTTCACGATGTTGTTTTGCATAGGACGGCTAAGAAATGCACAAAGTTTCAAAATTGCACGTGCTAAGCTATTGTTCTGCAAATTAGATCTCTTGTTTTTTTTAAGGTCCCTAATACATCGACCGAGGGTGTAGACCGACACTACCTACAGTGAATATGGTCCGAATTGTTTAGAGGTAAGCTCAACTAATGAAGTCAACTGCCAAAATGTCGTGTTGGTGAGCCAAGCTTATGCAGAATTTCGAGGGGAAAACTTGAGGAAGTAATGATGAAATTCATAGACTTTTCTCTTCCTCGGAAAGGCAGATATTAAGAGCTATTAAGCAATTTTGCCGAAATGATCAAATGTTTCAATTAAAGTGAATGCATTTTGGTTTTGTACTTCAAACGTTTATTACGGGTGAGTATGCAAAAATGGAAAATTTGTCTCTATTTTACAGGAGTCGTCTGGTCACAGTGTGAGTACAAGGGGTATGAGGAAGGTTTATAGCTACGTCTAATTTGAATAGGAACTGATCGATTACTATCGATTGTTCCTCTACCTAAGAACATTCATTATGTACTAGAGGTAAACGAATGACACTCACGTCGCAAAATTTCAAAACGAAAAAGAATTTATTTCTCTAATCTTACAAGAGATAGCCAGGCCTTAACTCTTCGGTTTTCACGCGACTTCGTAAAATTCAAAGTAAAAATTAATAATCACGGAAGAATGAATAAAGTCAAAACTTTAGGAGGAAGATATAGAGAGGTGCTCAGCAGTTTAGTCAGAATAATTAGCTGTTCCATGTCGAGTGAATGTATTTCGATTTTGTACGTCAAACATATAAAAAAAGTTACATGGATTTGAGCAAGTAAAAACAAAATATTTTACTCTGTTTAACAGAGAACATCAGGCTTCAGTCTCCATTGCTTTAAACGGTTGGATTTTCTATACAATAAGAATCACGGTACAACTGAAGTTTCTTTCTTAAAACGGTAAGCTGTATGTGCGTGAAAATTAACTCTGAATGTCTTCGCGAACTTTTCATTTCCTACTCAGGATGTGATTTGTATAATCAATGGCAAAAATACTAACGAAAATAAGTGAATCTATTCGGTTTAGGACGTCTATAGGAAATGATGGATTTAAGCTTCCAAGATGAAACATTTTTCTCTTTTTAACAAGTAACGTCAGGCTTTAGTACTCACCTCTCTGGAATGGTTAGATTTTCATTTCAAGATCGATCAAAATACAACTGGAGCTTTTTTGAAACGGTTAGCTATCTGTGTGTTATGATCGACGCATTGTCTTCCTGAACATTTCTTTTCATAGTGTGTGCAATTTTGTTGACAAAAATATTAACAAAAATAGGTGAATATATTTTGAATAAAGGCTGATAGTTTCTAAAGAAACTGTTTGGGGTTACGTCGGTGGGGGTAACGAAATAATTTGGATGTATCAACAAAGTTGAAATGGTAAATTAGCCACCGTAACGATTACAAAAGCTGACGTTTTGAGCGTTAGCCCCTCGTCGGAGCGAAAAGAGGAATTGTGGGTTGTGTGTGCTTTTAAAAGCAAAAAATTGAGCTACGTTTTTGGTGGGAACATGGCAACGTGAAAAACACGAATAAATTAGTGGAATGAAAAGCGTTCGTTGATCCCTGTGGGATTTAGACTGCCGGTTTGAAAGATTAACTTTTGTTCAAGAGTTTTACGGCTTTCCGTGCTACCTAAGTGTAAGGAAAGACCGCAGATTGCCATATGTTGCTTAGAATGATTAGGTAAATTGAAGTGTCTAGCGACTGGTTTCGATGTGTCCTTGTCATTCTTTTCCACGTCGCGAAGGTGTTATCGGAATCGGTTTTGCACGTCAAACATTTCAGTATAACAAATAATGGATTTGAGCTTCCAAAAATGAAACAGTTTACTCTGTTTTACAGGAGACGTCAGGCGTCAGTGGTCATCTCTTCGGTTAGATTTTGAAGACAAGATCGACCGCAGTACAACTGAAGCTTCTTTCTTTAAACGTTAAGCTATCTGTGCGTGATTTACTGTATTTAGTGTATAATTTACTGTATAATTGTCTTCGTGAACTTTTCATTTTCTAGCTGTTGTGATTTGCATGATCGTCGACAAAAAAACTAACTGATGTAATCGCTGTGAATTAGGAGGACCGGAAGTCGATCGGTAATTTGCTCCATAATGACCTCATTATTACCGGTATCTACCCTTAAAGGCGTTAACTCCAGAGGACTAAAACATGATAACAAGCAGATAACATTAGCTTTATCCAAAGTAATAAACAATAACTGATACTTTTTTTATTGGGAGGGGAGAGGATTCGTGAGCCTGTAAAACTCTCCTCAAAAGTAACAACAGTCATTTCCCTTGCTTAAACGTTTGCATTTCCTTTTTTCTTTGAAGCTCGCAATTCCAGAGCGCTAAGAACGAGCAATCATCCGAACAATGATGAAATTCTACATGGTTGAGTCCGTCCTTGTATTCGAAATTTATAAAACAATTTCAAGCTTGAAAAGCTGGATCATATTACCTTAGTCTGTAAAAAGGCAAGTCAACAGATAGGAGTTTTAAGTCGTGTAAGAAAACTTATACCCACTTACGCTAAACTACAACTTTATAAAGTCGCCACTTTACCTCACTTTACTTACTGCAGTATCATCTGGCATTTCTGAAGAGCCTCAGACAAACGTAACACGCCGGGTCAGCTGTCTCGAAAAAGTCCCCATTTGGCTACCGCGGTCAAATCAGCGGACATTCCCTAAACAAATTGGCGACTAGGAGATAATGCTTTTCCCGTGAGTAAATATTATTGAACAAGTTTCTGTGGAAAGTGTAGAGATCGTGGAAGGTGAAGGCTTGGAAGTTAGTTTCGCGGATGTTTTGGAGAGGTCGATATAAGTGAATTTAATGTTCTACGGCCTTCCATTCCGTTTTTTTCGGATTTTAAGGAGGCAGTTTGTCAGTCATTAACGAATGTCTACACGAAGATGGAGACTCATGGTATGGATAGGGCTCTAATGTCTTCCATCCCAGCCTGGCCCATGATCTCATCAGAAGTTCTGATATGGCTAAATAGGATAGGGAGGCGAACGTCCGCAAACCCAAAGGCTTCAAATCCCTGGACCATAGAGGTAAAGCGTGACCTCCCTCAAGAGGTATTTGATAGAATGATGAAGTCTGTGCAAGGGGCACCTTCAACATTTGGAGTTTCAGTGGAGGAAAGTACAATAAAATACTGCCAAAGAAATCGTCTCCTCCGTGATTTTTCGAAGTTTTCTGGCCTCCCTAGGAGTGAAGTTTTCAGAAAGCTAAAAAAAACATTTGGGGGAAACGTAAAGGCTTTAAGGCAGAGGTGCTTGTGAGCAGGGAGAGGCCTTTTGTACTAGCCTATAATCGCAAGCGAAAGCAGGTAACTCTCGCTTGCAATTATGGCTGTTGGAATGAGTTTGGATACAGTTTTCATGGGTAATAACAAATATAAGGCATCAAATTACCTTCTCTTTTTGATTTTATTGTGAAATATACAAACTATTTTTGAGTGTTTTCATACAATTAACTTATAGCTGATGTATACAATAGCTATGTGACTGTATTGTTATGCTATTATTGACAGTGAAACTATAGAAACTTTTAATGGCTATCTTCTGATAGAATACCATTCACATAGAAGATAGACTGTAAACCTTAACAAAATTAGTTTTGTGCAGCCTTTCAACTAGGGGTTGAATTGATCACTGCACACAAAACTTTTCAAAGTCTTTTATAATTACATGTATGTGTTCACTGTTTTCATAGCAACAGCGCTGTTATATTTATCATTTTCCTTTAAGCAATCACAAGTGTCTTACCGTAAAGTTAAAAGGAAGTAAAAAACAGGCCTGCACAGACTTCCAGTGTGGTTTTTGTGATTGTGTCACGATATCTAAGCCTTCAAATTATAGTTTTTCTCTTACAGGCCCTTTTGTAAGATATGATCAGTGCTTTATAAAGGTCATTTGTGTCTTGCGTTAAATCACGGCAAAATATCATAAATTAATTTATTTCCCTTCATTTGTTATACAACTGATTTACTGATTAAAATGCTGAGTTTTCAGTGAATTAAAATAGGAAACAACAGTTAATTTCAATAACTGCATGCTCTAAAAGCACTCTTTTGGTGACTTCATTTATCAATTCACGTACCTAACTTCACCTTTGTTTGATTGTATTAACACTCTTTGAAACTAGGATAATCCTGCAGCAATTTTCCCTTCTTTCACACTTTTGTGAAACAGTGTCATGAGGTGATCACTATATAAACAGCAGCTCTTATCAGTGGGATCAGCTTTATGTAGTCCACAGTAGCAGTTGTTACTGTCATTAAAAACTCTTTGAGGAATGTAAACATTTTTACTAGGAGTGTAAGAACAAGGTTCATGATGCCACTCAGGTAACCAAACCAACATAATAAATTCATGCCTGAAAATTTCAGCCCATCGATGTTGGTATGTAGTGTTTGCACTTAACTTCTGTAAAGCTACATGTTTGGCTTCTCTGCCCTCCATTGTTACGGTTAAAAGACCTTAGTTGACCATATTTATCATGGACCTGCCTGGCATGAGCAGGCACAGCATGGCCAATGGTCCAGATAGTGGGATTTACTGAGGTGGGTAACAGTAGTGCATTGGCACAATAGTACTCTTTTGCTAATTGCTGAAGTTGCTTAAGATGAGTATCTTCCACTTCAAATCGGTTGATGATTGAGCACAAATCCCTCAGTCTTACGCCAATTTAAGCTAGGGAAAGCAAATTCTGTCTTTGTTTTGGACTGTCATTGTCCTGCCTCAAAAATGTCAGCAACCTTACAGAGTTGTGACAAAACAACCGTGACTCTTTTCCTGTAAAGCGATACTGCAAATCCCCTTGCTTACCCTGTGTTTCGTCAAACCATTTACGGGCCTTTTTAGCTAGGCAACCAGCCTTCACTTCACATTTAAATGCAGTGACCAGTCTCTCCAAAGAGGTATCCTTTGGAACCTTTGCAAATGTTTTGCATGTTGATAGTATGTAGGACTTACCCACTGCCTCCTTCAACAGCACTTTGAAAAAATACTCCCAGGCATTATTTTTGAGGTGAGGAGGCTCTACATGAGCTTTATCAATTAATTTACCCACCAAAGGAATATATTCTTGACGGCTCTTTTGACGAGCTATAAAATCAGTAACCTTAGACCTCTTGATTCTCGTTGACAAAGGTTTTCCTTTCAGTGAGGCCTTACAGCCTTAGCATCTTGAAGTCTATTGGCATACTGCCAGGGCTTCCATTTACATGAAGGACTGGAGCCAAATGTCCCCCCTAAATCAGTATAGTCTTTTGTACTTACATTTGCAAAAGTTGAAAAGAATGTAGCAGAATTACTAAGCTCTCCACCAAGCATTGCTAATATTTTCATGTCATAAGGAAGCTCTTCAAAATGAAATGACACATGTAAACCATTAATTTCGAATACACATCCCTCTAGATCCCTAATTTGTTTACATACAAAGTTTATGTACTTTTTTCGCAACAAGGGAGGTCTCCTCTACATTACCCCCAAGGACTAAAAAATTGTCACTGCTGGGTGCCACTCTCTTTCCAACATTAAGAAAGCTGATAAGGAATGAACAAGCAGATTCATTTTTACCAAAAGGGCATCCATCCCCCCAAATACAACGAGAAACCTACCCTCTGTTTCTCCAAACCATTTTAATGCACCTTTGCGTTTCCCCTGCATGTTCAAATAAAATTTTGCTAGTCGGGGCAAATACTCTCTTAAGTCTCTAAAGCACCCATTAATATTCCCATCATTAATGTCTGTAGAGAATTCTTCTTCAGTGAAATAGACCTTTCCTACATCAATCCTCTTAATTTCATTTACAAGAGAATTGTAAGTAAGAAGTTTTGGTATAGGGCAGTTTGACAATAAACTTAATAGCTGTCTTACCCCCACCCCCCCTCTTAGCATCACTAGACTTCATTGATGATGCTAGCCTCACAGCTTGGTATTTCCTTTACCCCATTACCCCAGATGTATAGTAAGTAGCTATGCTACGCAATACATTATCTTTTGAACATTCAAATTCTGCCAACTGTTCTTTTTTACATTGCTTGATGATATAATTTGTAACCTTACTGTTAGATAATATACAATCACCTAGAACACTGGTTTTGCACTTTTTAGATATGATGTGGAAGAGACCATCAAGTGCATGTCTTTTATTGGAAATTGTTTCTCCATGAATCTTCTTGGCAGCTTCAAATGTTTCTTTACATCTACGCTGTAGTGTCTTAGGTGAGACAGTGTCAGTTGGTGGACACACATGAGTTACTGTTTACAAAAATGAGACTACTGAATATGCCTTGTTATTTTTTCATAGCTTCTAATTCTGAATTCCCAGATAGAATGGTGTTGTACACTTGAGACAATAGCTTTATCTAATACTGTAATCCAGAAAGTATCCTTGCAATATACATATGAAACAGTGTCATGAGTGTTCATGTTAGATGTCAATAAAGGCATAAATTTCCTACTCGATATTATCTGTGTATGTGGGGAATATGTATCTTCCTCATGTGAATGGTGGCTTTAAAGTCTCATGGGATCCCTGGGGCAGTGGTGACGAGATAGAATTGTAAAATTAAACGAGACTTACCTGTAAGTTGAAGTTTGATTGAGATTCTATCGAGTCACCAACTGCACCAAGGGATCACATATCCACCCTTGGTTTGTAAGGGTATGACTTTAGTATGCCCACCCATTATGTTTTATACCTCTCTTCTGAGGTAACACTACTATACATTGTTCACATTCACATTTCGGCTTTTAATACTGATGTTGCGCATGCGCTAGGCAATCTCATGTGATCCCTTGGTGCAGTTGGTGACTCGATAGAATCTCAATCAAACTTCAACTTACAGGTAAGTCTCGTTTAATTTTACAATTTTGTCTGTGTATTCTTCTATCTGGCGATATTTCCGTCAGTCCAGGACCTAATAATCTTCAACCTCCTGTAGGCTTCAGAGGTTTATCATTCTGCCACTGGAAAATCCAACGACTGACCGACACCAAATTGGAAGAAGTATCGCTAATGCTCACCTCGAACAGTTATGGCTTTACGTCGAAGAGATTTGGAACTGGATGACCTTGAAACTCTCTGGCTTCAAATTTGCCCTCATAAATCAAAGAGACCGATTTTGATATCTGGTGTTTACCGTCCACCTTCAGCCAACAAAGATTATAATGAGAGCTTGGGTAAAAATATTGAAAATGCCATCTCCAAAACAATGAATTGATTATTCTGGGAGACTTCAATTTGGATTATATTGATTTCACCTGTTATTCAAAACATTGTCTCGCAAAGGCACTGAACAGTCTTGGATTAACGCAGATGGTAAAGGGGGTAACAAGACCTGGCTCTGATGCGTGCTTAGACCATATTTATTCTGGTCATCCAGCTAGAATTAGAGAAGTATCCATAGGTAAATCTGGACTTTCCGATAACTTTCCGGTCACCATCTTGAGGTGCTACAAAACCATGGATGCACAACGTAAACAACATTCCAAAATCAAATACAGAAATATCGACAAAATCAACAAAGAGTGCTTTCTGCGAGACCTAAGAGAAGCCCCTTGGGATATCTCCTTTGTTTTTCGAGATGCCGATGACATTGTTGAATCTTGGTACAAAATCTTTAATGACATTCTTGATAATCACGCACCTTTGAAGTCCAAGAGTGTGAAGAAAATCAATCAGCCGAAATGATTCACTAATGATCTATACAACGAAATAAATAAACGCGATAATCTTCTAAAGAGGGCCAGGAGAACACAAAATGAGCAAGATTGGTCTGCTTTTAAACTGGTTAAAAACAAAGTGACGAGGAAACTAAGAAATGCGAAGGAACAGTACGTTAAAACTCAGTTCAGTAAAAATCAAAAATGTCCAAAGAAACTTTGGTCTTTAATTAAAGACCTATCTAAAGACACAAAGAATAACGACGACTCCGTCCCTATTGCTGACGAAAATAACAACTTGATAAAGGATGACCATTCAATCGCTGAACGCTTTAACCGCTTCTTCGTTGATGTATATAAACGTCTCATAAAGGCGGCACCTGTACTTCATTATGATGCTCTTCCTGGTCCACCAGACAAATCTAACAGTCAAATTGAGAATCTTATTCCGCAAATAACTCCTAGTGAGGTTAACGATTATCTTCTAAGTATACCTACATACAAAGCAACGGGAATTGATGGGCTTGGTGCCAGAGTTCTAAGGATTGCAGCTCCTAAAATATCATGCTCCATAGCTAAAATTATAAATCACTGTATTGAAACTTGTACATTTCCCTCACAATGGAAAATAGCAAAGGTTAAACCTCTATTCAAGAATCAAGGAAACAGGCAAGATATTCAAAACTATCGTCCTATTAGTATTTTGCCTGTTCTTTCTAAAGTCTTTGAAAGACAAATCTTCAATGCTGTGAACACCTACTTAGCAGAAAATTCACTTTTATACCGCTTCCAATCAGGGTTCCGTAAAAACCACTCCACGGATACTGCTTTGTTGTTTCTTCTGGACCAAGTCCTTCTTGACCTTGATAAGAACAACGTCAGCGGCTTAGTTTTTGTGGACTATAGCAAGGCATTCGACTTGATCAATCATGACATTCTCCTGGTAAAGTTAAGATCATATGGATTTCCAGATAATGTTGTAAAGCTATTGCAGAGCTATCTACTCAATCGCAAACAGTGTGTTACTGTAAATAACTCGACTTCGTCACAACTTACGCTAACCAATGGAGTTCCTCAAGGTAGCATATTAGAACCTCTACTTTTTTTAATTTTCGTCAATGATCTTCCCGAAGCTGTTGGATCGGACTCAACTATCCATGCTTACGCGGATGACACCACATTTAAAGCCAGCGCTAATATCGATAATGCACCTTTGGAATTGGAACGACGTCTTCAAGAATACATGGATAAAATTAAGTAAATGGTCTAGCGAAAATGGGATGGTCCTAAACGCCGTTAAAACCAAAGCATTACTTATCACCGGAAAGAGGCTACATTCATCATTAGCTGATGGCAATCACCTGTCAGTGACCCTTGATGGGGCCGAAATAGAACAAGTAACTTCTTATAAATTGCTTGGTGTAACACTCGATCAAGATCTTACATTTAGTGACCACATTTCTAGCCTAACGGCCAAGCTTTCTCAGCTATTGGTTTATTGAAAATATAAAGAGATACCTTCCAATAAAAGAAAGACTCTTATACTATAACGCTTTGATTAAACCCTTCCTTATGTACGGGAGCATGGTTTGGAATATCTGCGACGCTAAAGAACTCCACTGTCTCCTAAGGTTACAGAAAAGGGCTGCCCGAGTAATTCTTGGAGTGGACTCATTCTAGAAGTGTTGTAAACTTTAGTAAACTAGGCTGGTTGCCTTTTTTTGATGAAATCAAACTAAATAAGTGTACAATGATTTTTAAGAGCCTTAAAGGCGATGTTCCGATTTACATCAGAGACTTGCTCAAGACGAACAGTTCTGTACACAATAGGTCTACTAGACATGGCAATTTAAATTTAGTGTGTCCCAAATACCTAAGAAATAACGATGGTGGCAAGGCATTCAGTGTTGACGCAGTTAAGTTATGGAACTGCCTTCCTCGTGATATCAAAAATAAGCCCAGTATAAAACTATTCAAAACAGCTGTGAAAAAGCATTTTATAAGCTCATATAAAAACCTGGACAACTTTGAAACAATATTAAGCAATAGCACATTATCTAATTTTAATTTTTTATAAATTGATTTTATCTTTCTGAATATTTTTAATATATCCTGCTATTTCTATCATAGAATTTTGTAATTATATAAATATTTATTTACTTATCAGTTTTTTGTAATGCTGTATAATCTAGTTAGAGGCCCACAGGTTTGTCAGCTTTTCAGCTGATACGTGTCCCCCTCTATAAATAAAGTCCTTACTTACTTACTTACTTACTTACTTACGAGATTGCCAGATACAAAACCTAGAAACGTTGCGTGTCTAGACAAAAATGTGGGGAATGGCAACAAGCTCATCAGAGCGGAAACCAAAGATTACATGACGGGGAAAAAGAACAGGACACATATGAGAGTAGCAAAACATGAGAGACTGCACCTAGGAGAGGACACTTTGAGCAAATGGACAGGAGAAGAACAAGTGCTCAAGTGACTCTACCGAGGCGCCACAGAAACACGGTAATGGGACAGTCAGAGCAAAGGAAGAGAGACGCTGGGCAGTATAAAGGACGCCGTGTGCTATTTTCCAGTTGAGATCGATGACTTTGTGATCCAAGTTGAAGAGCGACAGGGAGCGCCATGTTGCAGGCCAGTCCAGACAGGGATACAAATCTTGAAATTTTTCTATGCAATGCGGTGGAGTCGTGTTCTCGGAGAGAAGGTAGAGATAGCTAGATTTAGTAGATATCTCTGCAACCGGAGTACAGGTGAGAGAAGACCCAATAACCAAATAATTCTTGGACGGGGCAAAGGAGCCGTTGAACCCACGCCACGCCAAGACTAAGGATTGATAAAAGCGCGGCAAGACTCGGTGGTCAAATGAGAAGGGGCGGGAGAAAACTACTAGGGGGGGACTCCGAAGGACGAGAGAAACCAGAAGGACAAAAAAGAACAACAACCAGATGGAGAGGAGGCGAACCTCTTGACCCATTGACCAAGAAGAGCCCATACTTTGTATTTTACGTCAACTACTGAGAAACCACCAAGCAGAGGAGGCTGCGACACAGAAGAGCGCGCAACGAGTTCGCGTTTACCAGACCAAAAAAAAGAGAAAACCAAAAGAGAGAGTTGTTTCCCCACCCAGGCCGGCACGTGGACATGGGAAGCCACATACCAAACCCGGGAGAGGGCGACGGCATTGACCACCAAAACCCTGCCGGTAAATGACAAGGGGCGAGAACGCCAGGACTGGAGAACACGATCCACCGCATTAATGCGTGGGCGCCAGTTCTCTTCGTCCAGATTCCCAGGGCCGAAAAAGATGCCGAGGATCTTGAGGCTTAATGCTGACCAGTGAAAGTGGACGAGGGGGGGGGGGGGGGGTGATCAGTACGGCTGCGCCACCCGCCCAACCAAAGACCCTTAGACTTTGCAATGTTCAGTTTCGAACCAGAAGCCTTTTCCAACAGGGAATAATCCTCGAGAGCGGCCTTGATGGCATCGTCAGATGTTAAAATTAACGGATTGTCATCCGCATATTGAGAGATGGGGGATATAGGGGGACAACCCGGGAGACTCAACCTACAGATACGGGAATTTTACAGGCCAAAACCTCTGAAACCAGTACATATAGGAGGGGCGACTGTGGACACCCTTGCCTAACACCAAGAGAAAGACTAAAAAAGGATGTTAGATGGCCGTTGATATTTACCGCGCTCTGAACTGAATTATAGAAAAGGTCGACCCTGGAAATAAAAGAGGGGCCGAAACCCATAGTCAGTAAGGTGAACCGCATAAAACCCCAGTCAACTCTATCGAAGGCCTTTTTCTGATCTAAGGAGAGAACCGCAATGGGAGTCCCAGAGGACTTTGCGTAGGTGACAACATCTCTAGGAAGCCCAACGTTCTCCCCAATGTATCGACCAGGAACCCCACATGTTTGGTGACGATTAACAACTAAATGAATGACACGAAGAAGGCGACCAGCGATGGTTCGTGCCGCTAGTTTGTAATCGACATTCAGAAGTAATATGGGTCTCCAATTACCAGGATCGAGGCGATCCCCTTTTTTTTAAAGCAAGTGTAATTACCCCTCTGCGCTGCGAGAGGGAAAGAGAACCAGAAGAAAAGCAAGAGTTGAGGACAGTAACGAGATCAGGACCAATGACATCCCAAAATTTCATATAAAACTCCCTATGGAGCCCATCCAACCCGGGAACTTTGCCATGAGCCATGCCTCTGAGGGCTTTAAGTACCTCAGATAGTGTGAGGGAGCCTTCGCAATGGTTGGCCTGATCACGTGGAAGTGTGGTGGTCAGATTGTGAAGTAGTGAAGATTGAATAAGAGGGTCAGTGGGCGAAGCAGGGAAGAGGCAAGAGTAAAAAGATCGGAGGGAAGCACATAAGGCAGAGGGAGAGGAGACGATAGAGCCATCAGGATCTCGCAGCGCAGCGATGAGACGGTCAGTGGAGCGCTTTTTCTCTAAATGGAAGAAATATGCTGAGGAGGATTCCCCTTCCTCCACCCATCTTATCCTTGAGCGGACTTGTGCACCCTTAGCGGCTAGGGAATCTATTGCAGCCACTTGCGAGAGGGCTGACTGGAAGGGGCTCACACAAGAGGTAGTGCCGGCGTCGAGCTTGTCTTAGAGATGTTGAATTAGTCTCACCAGGGTGTCTCTATTAGCTGAGGAAGCCGAGGACTTCCAGCAGCAGTAACGTACAGTAAGACCCTTGATACGACTTTTCCCTTCATCCCATCATTTCCCAAGCGTGGGGAAGCGGGGAATGGAGTTGCGCCAAGCAAGCCAAGCATCTGTCACGAGATGTATATATCCAGGGTCGTCTAAGATGGAGGCATTGAACTTCCAATAGCCACGACAAGGAGGGGTGGCGTCAGGGATAAAGGTTGAGAGCAGAACACCACGATGGTCAGAAAACGAGCAGCAATAGACGGAACAAGAAGGAACAGTAGAAACCCACGAAAAAGGGACGACAAAAAGGTCGATACGAGAGGCGAGACTGCCATCCCACCTAGTCCAGGTGAAGGCAGGGGAAGAGGGGTACAAGTACCTCCATATGTCGATCACGCAGCACGATTGGAATAAGTGGCTGAGCGCAGAGGAGCTCTCGCG
This sequence comes from Stylophora pistillata, assembly GCF_964205215.1. Taxonomy (NCBI): domain Eukaryota; kingdom Metazoa; phylum Cnidaria; class Anthozoa; order Scleractinia; family Pocilloporidae; genus Stylophora; species Stylophora pistillata. The sequence continues at coordinate 18,047,439 of NC_142531.1, forward strand.
GGACGTGCGGGCGGGGTCTGAACCGCGAAGGTCGAGAGACCTGTCAAAGACCGCGTTGAAATCACTGGCCAGAAGAGTTGGGATCGAGGGATCAATCCGAGTATGAAGGCTATCGAAGAAATCGTCGCGCGCAGGGTTGCAGTTAGGAGCGTATAGGCACACAAAACGGAACACTTTACCAAGAAAGGAAAACTCACACTAAGATAACGGCCAGCATCGTCACACCAAGAATTATTTAAAGACAAAGAGGGACGAAAGAGAATTACACAACCACAGCAATGGACAGAACCAGGGTAGGCGACAGCATTAAAGTCAGAGGAAGAGAACCACGAGGAACATTCAGACACGGAGGAACAATGGGTCTCTGGAGGTAGACAACGTCTGCACTCGCAGGTAGGATCCGCAACCACTACACGAGGCTGATCCGTTTGGAATGATCCCTGATCCCATTACAATTTAAAGTAAGTATGGACAAAGCCATCAGAAAAAAGGGAAGAGTGCCCATTATTTCTTTTTAGAAACACCCTGACTAGTGGCCAACCTGGCAGCCGCAGTCACACCCTTACGAATAGAGTGGTGGCCAGGGGCCTTCTTTGAAGATCTTTTACGAGGGTTGGGCGACCTGGAGGGACGCGCAAGGCCAGTTGCACCGTCAGATGAGACTTCAGAAGCAGATATTTTAAAAGGAACAGGGGTCCGGGGCATTTCATCGTCCTCCAACTGGGAGGCGTCGGCCCAACATGGAGGAAAAGGTTCATCCGCAATACTTCCAAAGTTATTTAGACTAGTAACCGTACTTAGAATAGGGTCTTCTCCTAGATAAATTGTACTATTATTTGTACTATTATTTATACTATTGTTTGTGCTATTATTTTTACTATTATTTCTACTATTATTTCTACTATTATTTGTGCTATTATTTGTTTCATTGACTAAGTTTTCACTACAATTACTAGATTCACCAACAGAATTTGGTTCATCAATACTGTTGAAACTCTCATCAAACAGATCAGGCTTTACGGACCCACTTGGGGCAGGGGTCTCCTTATCAATCAGATAACCACCAGTGCTGACAACACGACTAGGGGCGTCCCCCTCTTCGACCACCACAACACCATCGGAGGGTTCAGGACTGACATCCGGAGCGGCTGCATGACTCTCGGCTGCAGTCTCCTCAACGGCGCTCGCGTGAGCGGACCCGTGGGGAGCATCTGCATTAACTTCAGGGCCAGGGGCAAGCTCAGGAGCGGCCTGCCCGCGATCTTGATTTGGGCTCGAAACAGCAGTATGGTGACTCCAAGCCAGAGAACAAGTTCGGGAAAAATGCCCAGTCTGGTGACACCTAAGCATTTGCCTTTGTCGGGGCAGGAAGAGGACTTGTGTCCTACCGCACGACAAATGTCGCAACGGAGGGGCTACCCTGACTCTATATATCTTCCATTGCACCTGACTCCATTGATGACAATGAACCTGAGTATTTCCCTGCGACACACCATGCGGACCAGGCGGGTCCCAGTGGACACTGCTGGCCTCGCAGACCATTTCTGGAAGCTGACACTCTTAACATCCCCAGAAGGGCTCAAAGCAGCAGATATTGGCTCAATAGGACCCTCGAAGGAGTACCAAATATTACATTAACTAAGGTGACTTGGGGGGGGGGGGCCGGTGGGGGCTTGATGACCTCACACGTTACCCCGTTAATAGTAATCTCGCCAAGCCTTTCATAGTAGGTTTTGGCTTCCTCAACATCAAAAGTTACATGGGCAACACGATTCGGGACGGCATGAATGGACGCAACTTTGTGTGGAGAGTCCTCCACAAAAAGGCATAGATAAGACTAAACACATCCTGAGGGAGCATCCCTACAGGGAAATGCTCACAACGGATGTCAAATGTCCTTGGCAAGGACAACACCATTGTGAAAACAAGAAAGAAAAAGGGGCAAAAAAACGCCCAAAAAGCCCTAAAGTGCCAACTAGCGAAGTTGGAAACCAACCAGACGAGCAGGAAAGTGGATGGATGACCAAAGTCACCAAAAGGAAAAGGGAAAGGAGAAATCCTCACGGTAATACTGACACAAATCCTGCCTACAAGGTATGACGTCTTCCAGAGAGTAGAATCACCTCAGCTGTCCGCAAAGTAGAGTTTACCCGCGTCAGGTTGCAGATATGCTAGGAAGTTCCTGCTAAAGCTAAGAATATTCTTTTTTAATGACGACGATCGCGCGCGCACTAAACGCAACGAACTTGACAATTATCGCGTATTTTCAAATATCTTTGATTGTAACCGTCATTTCTGACAGCCGCCTTATTTTTGCGGGCAATTCGAGCAGAGGCCAAATTTTGCCAGCACTTGTAAATTGAATTGGACCATTCGATACCCCTCACTTTCAACTAGACTTTATTAGATTTCAATTTTGTCGAAACGTTTCTCCTGGACTCATTCTTTGCTCTAATCGATGGGTTGATAAAAAAAAAAAATAATAAAAGCTTTTAGTTTTTGATCAGGGTATTCTCGTTTCTTCTTCACCCAACTTAGCACTTATTTCATTACTCCTCCCCAATCCATTTCCGATCGATTGCTAAACAATCAAACAAAATGGCGGAATATAAGGAATGATATTACTGCAGACTAGCTTGAACTGAACAAAAAATGGAATAATTAAAATAAAAAGAAGAATTTTGCATAAAATTGTGGCTGGCTCTGAGGGAGGAAGAAATTTGGCGAGTTCTTTGATCTCAGTAGCTAAATCGATTATTAAATGGCTTGGGTAATGGAATTTCTCGCGGCTGAAAACGAAAATTGACATCTAGAGGATTTGACATCTTGAGCCTCGTTGCCTTATCGCCAAGGCACTCTTTGAACCCTAAAATGTTTTTCATATTCATCAACAAAGTCGGATTTTCTTCTCAATAAAGGGCTATTGGGTTTACGAAATAAACAAAAATATATATGGTTGCTTGTAGATATGGAATTTCTCTTCGAATATTCAACTCGACATCTCACTCGTTCGCTGCGCTCTCTCGTGAGCTGTGTTTTGATCGCCGTTTCATATTTGAGATCTCTCATTTTTTTTTGTCCGTTGACCTTTAGTGACACTTGCACGACATGCTTAAGTTTATAAATGTATCGCGTTATTTGTAGCATATGGTCGTTCGCTTTAAGGAGCACAGATTGTGAGTGTTTGCCTTTTGAATCATGTTTTAGTTGTAGTCTTTGCTTGTTACCTTAGGTTTCTCTCTTACTACCGCTCTTGTTTGCCTTTTATCATAGTTTTCACCGTTGTACAAGTTTGGTTGCGTTTAAAATATCCGTATGGTTCGAGTAAAACGAACGAGAACGACACGAGTCGAATACCTCTGCACTGTGTATTGATTTCTAAACAGCGAGCGCCGCAGTCGCCGCAACAAGCTATCGATTTGAACACTCGAAGAGTACTCCATATATATCTACTCGCGCCCATGTATTATCCATAATTTTTCTCGGCAAATATTAATAGCCTAGAGTGGCTCTCGGCTATCGTCTCGCGCGACTCTTACACTTCTTTCGTGCTTAGCAACCTCTCGCGTGCATCCATAACCCAAGAGTGTAGCTGTGGTATTTACCATTTGTTAAATAGTGTCATTTCTAATAGCTTTAATTAAATAATGACATTTTATGTTTCTGTTTATGTCTCAAGGATTGTCATAGAAAGTAGAGTTGTCCAATGATACTATTTAAGACAGGAGTAGACTGAACATCTCATTGACAGCTACTTTGAACGTTTCTGGTCTACTCAAAGGTAATCAAGTGGGTTTGATGATTCAATCAAAATAAGGTAGTTTCTGAGGTTTTCGTTTTCTAAGTGCAAATGGGCTTCCGGCCAAGAGAAAGGGCAGAAAAACTACGAAAGTGACAAGAAGAAGCAGATCATATTCTATTCACTGTTTGATGTAAGTGACGGGTGATATTTGATGGAAAAATACCAAAAGGACTGGCTAAGAAGCCTTCCTTTAATTAAAAGGTGAAACACCTATGTTTACAGGTCGTGGTAAGTATTCACTGTTTCAAAACAAACGAGACAGTTTAATCTGTTAGTGTCATATAAAAAAGGAATAAACCTCGATTATGTTCTCTTTGATGCAGTGATCGGTGGAAGACAATCGTGGTATCTCATAACGAAAAAAAACTGAAAACTACTGTCTAAAAAGGGGAAGACAATCACCAACAACAAGGTCGGTTTAATGGTTTTAAATGCCATTTAGAACTTAAAGTATATTGTATCCGGCCGTTAAATTTTTGTATCACGGGTGCAGGTAAAGTTGATTTGTTTAGAGTTACCCTCTAAATAATTCTTAGTCAACTGCCAAACATCGTGTTATCGAGACAAGGTTACGCAGATCTTTCGAGAGAGAAAATCAAGAAAGAAATAGTGAAATTCATAAACTTTTTTCTTACTCTGAATGGAAGATATATAGAGTAATTCAGCAATTTCCCCTAAATGATCAAATGTTCCGATTTGGGTGAATGCATTTCGGTTTTGTACATCAAACTTTTATAATGAATGAGCATGCAAAAATGTAACTTTTTGATCTGTTTTACAGGGTGAGGCCTCGGTCTGTATTCCTTTAGATTCGTTGGAATCGCATCACAAGATTGATCACAGTGCAACTTGACCTTTGGTCTAAGTAAGTTATATGTGCGTGATAATGGAATCTTCATGAACTTTTCATTTTCTAGCTGGTGTGATTTGGTTGAAGCGATATTGTTTTGCTTTGAAATGACCTCATCACTGATCTTACCATTAAAGGTGTCAATTCAAATATGGCTGAAATATCGAAATACGTAGATGACATCAGGGAGATCTTGAACTGTCTCATAAACAGTCAACTTCCTTTTGGAAGGGAAGGGAGAGGGGGGAATAAACCTAAACTAAAATATGCAATGCAGGATAATATGTCTACCTGCAGTCGTTATCTTCAAGAAGAGTACGACATTTTTTAATTTCGAAGACATGTTTCGATGTTACGAACATCATCGTCAGCTACAGACGATTTTTCTCGAAATTTCCTGCAGGAAATTTTTTTTTTGAAAACTAACAACAGAAATGTCCTAAGAAGCTGTAAATTAAACTCAATTAGAGAGCGCTAACACCGGGCGATCGCCAGATAGTGATGAAAATTCTACAAGTTTTCCTCATCATATTTTACGTACATATCATCAAAAATTCCTCAAAATAACGGCTGGGTTTTTGTGCCTACTGCCTCATGTAGGAGGCGAAGCCACCAATGTTATCAAGATGTTGTGAGTGAGTGAGTGACTGGGTGAATAAGTGAGTGAGTGAGTGAGTGAGCGAGTGTAGCAATAGAATTCCTATCTTGACCCAATTTTGACCCGATGTTTCACTCGACACACAGTTCAGTTCTCACCTTTTGTGGTTTTCGGCTTACAGTCACTAGTACGTTATGTTTTAGGCTCCTGCCATGACACTTATAGGAAGACAGCAGAAGACGATAAACATCTCACATTATTGCAGTATTGTGCGCTATGTGAAACATAAGTTTTCCTTCCAAAAATATCTTAATAGATGTGATCGGCGCATCATGAAGCTAAAAAGAATTTTTTTTTCTTGAAGAGAGAGCATTTAACTGTTTAAATCAGCAAATTATATAGATCCGAAGATACGGTATTTCCAGCTCTTGCCCATGAAAATAGTGTCACAGCGGTATCCATCGACGCATAACTTAGATAAAAAATTTTCCTCGCAGGAACAACGTTATATAGTCGTTAAATAGCTCAGTAAAAATACTGGTAGTGTTTTGTCAGTAAAAATACTGAAAAAAGTAAGTCAATTTATTTCGGTTTTGTACGTCGAACGTCTATAAAAAAAAATGATTGATTTGAGCTTTCAAAAATAGAACATTTTACTCTGTTTCACAGAAAACGTCAGGCCTCAGTGTTCATCTCTTTGAAACGGTTGGATTTTCATGATAAGATCGATCACCAAACAACTGAAGCTTCTTCTTTAAACAGTAAGCTATCCGCGCGTGATAATCAGCTAATTGTCTTCGAGAGCTTTTCATTTTCCAGCTGGTGTGATTTGTATGTTCAAAGAAGGAAATAAACTAACTGATGTAATAGATATGAAAAACGGACGGAGTCGATCGGTAATTTGCTCCAAAATTATCACGCGAGTGATGATGAAATTTTATATGGCGGGGTTCTTCCTTGTATTCGAAAATTTATGAATCAACTGCAAGCTTTAAAAGGTTACCTCCTGTTTAATTTAGTATTTTTACCCCACATAAAAAAAAAAAAACCTTTACACGGGACTAGTTTTTTTTACTGATGTCAAGATTTGCTGATTTCTCGGAATTCGCAAAAATTTCACTTTCAAAGGTTAATAGACGGCTAAGGACAAATAAGCCGCATTTGGTAATGATGGTTTTATTGTAAAAAAAGTGCATGACGTCTTCAGTTAGTAGTATGGCATGGTTTGTTATCCTGGTAACGCCCTGAATACCTCGCAGCTTATGTACTATTTATTATTTTAGCATAATTAACCAAGAGAATATAAACTGAATTAACATAGTACTTGTCGTCTCAAAGTCAATTAGTTTCCAAGCGGATGCTTTATCAGGTTAAGAGCCCACATGTAACTAGTTATGTCTTAAAAGCAATGGAACACATTTTTCCCGGGCTCCATAACGAGATAAAGCCACTTGGGATGTCGAGAGAACACGAGGATAGATTATTAAATCGCGAGCCGAAGGCTTTCCTCCATGTTTTCCAAAGATCTCCTAAGAAGATATGGAGAACTTTACAGCAGTTTACTCAAAATAATTAAGTGTTCCAACTAAAGTAAGCGTATTTCGGTTTTGTAGGTCACAATTGTAGTAATAAAATTTAGCAATGACGGATTTGAACATGCCGTAATGAAACATTTTACTCTGTTTTAAAGGGAACGTCAGGCCGTGTCCATCCCATTGGAAGGGCTGGATTTTCACCGCAAGATCGATCGAAGTACAACTGAAGCTTTTATCTTTAAACGGCAACTGACCTGTGCGTGATAATCAGCTCATTGTCTTCGTGAACTTTTCATTTTCTAACGGATGTGATTAGCATGATCGAACACAAAAATACTAACTTATATAATAGATAAGAAAAACGGACGAAGTCGATTGGTATTTTGCTTTAAAATAACCACATCACTGGTCTTTACACTTGAAGGCGTTAACTCCAGATGACTAAAATATGGCACCAAGCAGGTGACTTTAGAGGGAGGATTTGGCTAGACCCCGAGGATTGACAATCAATATTTGATACTTTTTCGATGGAGGGGAGAGAAGGGGAAATGATCCTGGACTACATTACCAAGGCTTAACAGGCCAAGGACAAATAACCCACGGGGCCAAATAATGGGTTAATTGTGATTGGAGCACATGACGTCTCAGTAATAGGTGGTGCATGACTGACGTTAATATTGTTCTCACTGTAATTGTTTGTGCTCATGTACTGCAGGTAACACCTTAGATACGGGTGGGTGGGTGGGGTTTATAGCTGCGTCTACTTTATTTTTTTTTATATTTAGGAGAAAATCAGAATGTTTGATTATCATTAATTGTGAGATAGGGAGTTAAGTCTCTCTAATTAACCCCTGGATACCCCCCTAGATATCAACCACTGTTCCTGCCAATTTATGACTCAGTTTAAAGCAAAAATGAAAACTGTGGTCCAAAGTATTTTAAAATCACTGAAATTGGGAAGGGATCAAAGACGATCCAAAAGAAAATCACACTTATGTGTTTCACCAATCGTTTATTCATTAAGTACAAGGCGTGTACGAAAATTACATGTTAATCATATTATACAAAATTGCGAAAAAGGATGGAAAAAAATATAATTCTAATCCAGAATATAACGAGGATTGAACTCTTCAGTTTTCAGTTACTCGATTCGGGCGTTATTTGTAATCTACTTAGCGTAGTTAGATTATAATTCATTGCTTGTACATGGTTGATGGGAGATCATTTTTGAGGAAGAATTAGGCAAAAGTTGCTGTTCTTTGCTCATTTCTTAGGCAACCAAACTGACGTTTTCAAACAATGGCCACCTGTAAAATATCTGCCCGAAATCTAGGGGTAGTGATAACTCACCAGAGGGAAACCTCACCGTACAAAAAATGACTTGGGCTCATTGTCGATTATCCTAATGCTTCACAGTAACTGAAATCACTGACTACATATATATTGAGTTTGCTTTTATTTTATTAAATGGCATGACAACTATTGTGGACACATCCCCAACTCTTGTTCCATCTGTAGGGATTATGATATGTTCATTACCAATAGATTTTTTCCTTTTTCCAGGTAAAAGCATCATCCAAGTATTAACTTTGTTTTCAACAAAGTGAACGCTGAATGTTTATAACTTTCTAAATGGTAAGTTAATTGCTTAGGATCACTTGTAGGTCTAGTGTTTTGAAGTGGCAATCCTGACTGAACTAGAGGGGAAAATTCCACAACAGACACCTTAAGATACCCCGATTTTCACGCACGGGTACGGCTAACGCCATTTTGAATTCATTGAATTAACACGTAATCGCGTCCTTCCCGTAAAAGCTACACGTTTTCCGGGGTAATCAGTGGTCTACAAGTGAGTTCACGCTCGGTAAAAATGTAGAAACGGGGAAGTTTTTATGGTCTTTATCTTTGCTTACTAGACCAGAATGGTATCCAGATTCTTATATAAACACTTGTTTTTCTGATTTGAAGCGTTTTGGGATTACGAAAAAGTTTTGTTGAAGGACAAATATGGAGAAATTTTTGCCTGTCAAAAGGTCGTGCTGCTTTTCATACCACGCGATGACTGAGGTGTAGTCTCTTGTTCAAATTTTGGTTGAGACACATTTGAATTCGATTTTAAATACAACAAGTCATGAACCACCATGAAAAACACCAAAATTTAAATTACATACTTTATGGTGACTTGATAGGATACCTCTTGATTAAAATGTTTTGATAGAAGTAAACGATGTTTCTTCCAAATTTGTAAAATATTGTGAGAAAAGCGAAAAATAGTAAATTAAATTGATAGAAAAATGTTTTTAGCTTATTTCAGATAATGTTCAGATGGCGTATGAAATACAAAATAGACCTTGCAAGAGAAGTTTTTGCTGTGAGGCCAGCCTTTTGCGCAGGAATTTCGTCCAGATCGTACCCGGTGTTACACGGTGTATCTTAAGTTTAATTGGTCTCCCCGGTGTGTAATCGAGTACGGGTACGAGTAGTCCTACCCTTACCCGTGCCCGGAACCGGACGATCTTAAGGTGTCTAATACTACAGTCTAAAACGGCTAAAACTATGGTTTTCTGACATTCCTTGGCATGGCGGGCCAGAATTCAGTATTATTTTCCTTGCATCTCTCGCCGATGATGTGTTCCTCCTCTGAATGAACTTGTTTGCTCTCAAGGAATCTTGTACAGAACTTAGTTCTCTCTTTTATGCAAGGGTTCCCAACATTTTTTATACCTCTTAAACCCTCTTTCTGTAACTGAAGGAAATCAGAAAACCAAAGTTTTCCAACCAGTTCTGTAAACACACGTCAAGCGATCGAAAAAATATATCGACCAGGAAGCAGAAACTAAATGGCTGCACACATTGTCCGCTGTAAACATTGACCTGTTATCGTCACAGATATTTTTTGTGGCTCTGGTTCTTCCTTTTTTTCAAACGGCCCCCCTCGGTGTTTACCGGCAACTCCACCATTAACACAACAAACAAAAACTACAGCTAACAGGGCCAAGTTTACGGATGACTTCAACTCACAGCCGTGCAAAGCGTAAAAACAAAAAAAAATTCCGAGAGTGTAAACTAACACAAAGTGAGTAAAGTTTAGAACAAAATTGTGTATGTGTCCCCTTTAGAAAAATCGAATTTCGGAAAAACTCACTTGCCTCACTCAGATCCTTCGTGTTTACATTAACAAATTATCCACCTTGGTGTGCATGTGCAATTATTTGACCGATGTCTTAAACTAAACTAGAGCAGTCGATATTCGCCAGGTGTACAGATTAATATTAATAATTAATATTAATAATTAATAGTGGAGATCGCAGCGCGCGCAGCGTAGCCCCATAAAAAATGGTAGTAGTGAAAAATGGTAGCAGTAACCCATCAAGCCGAAAAAAAGTTGGTCTAATGACAGTACGTCCGTCCACTCTACCGCGGGCACGCCAACGCCGCGGCTTTGTCCGGTAGTCCGGCGGTTGGTGCACTGGGCTCCGAGTCGGACGACCTAGGTTCGAGTCCTGAACGGGGCAAGGCGTTTTGCCCTTGAGACGTGCAGAAAAAAAACAAAAGTAAAAATGCGAGCTCCGCTTTTAAGCTTGGCTAAATATATATATTAGGGAGGAAAACCATTTTTTTTGGAAAAGTAAAGTTTACTGTTTTTTTATCCAAGCTAATATATTACGGTGGGAGGCGCGGTGGCCTCATTTTTGTGTGCTCGACTCCGGATTGAGCAGTCCGGGTTCGAGCCTCGGCTGGGACATTGTGTTGTGTTCTTAGGCTAGAAAATTTACTCTCACAGTGCCTCTCTAACCCACGTGTATAAATGGGTACCGGCGAATTTAATGCTAGGGGTAACCCTGCGATGGACTAACATCCCATCCGGGGGGGAGTAGAAATACTCCTAGTCGCTTCATGCTAAGGAGACCGGAGTTAAGTGCCGGCCCGACGAGCCACATGGCTCATGTGTAGGATTTACCTTTTTAATATATTACGAGAAATGAAATACATGCACAGAAAACCTACCAAATCGACATCACATCGACAGAAAAATAATTCATAAAGTCTTCTTTATACTGCCTTTGTTACATAAAAGATGAAGCCAATTTCCTTTCTTGTTGTTTCATTTGACCATGTTCACTAAAATTGGTCAATCAGTTGACAGTTGGAAATAAGAAATTGACGAAGAAATCACATTTTCAGCACATATTACCTTTTGCATATCCTCAATGTTTTAAGCTATGAGGCAATACCAAAAGCTCGGTTCTCGATATCTAAATAATGTTGAAGTTTGACTTAACCAAAAACTTCTGACGCGAGCGCAGGAAACATGAACGTAGGTCAAACTTTTGTGACTTAAATGCGAGATCAGAAATCATTCATACTTGGGCCCCTGAAATAGTATTGAACTAATAGCCCCTCGTGTAGCCTTCAGACAATTTATGAGAGAGTATCAATGAGGTTTACCGCTAGCCGTAAAACAGCTCGAAGATTTCAGCCCTTAACTTAAAATTGACAAATTTTAACCGTAAGTCGTAAAAAAAAGTTCACCGTAAACAAAAATAAACTACATTCAGGTGGCAAAAATGAATGATAGTAGTCGTAAAATGGCCAAATGTTTAACAGTTATCCGTGAAATCCATCAGAGACCCCCTTAGGAGCCAGTCGGCTAGTCAAATCATACACCAGGTTTCCGTGCTCAAATTGTTCAGACAACAAAATCAACGATTTCTTGCAAATTTTATAACTTATTCGCCTCAGATGTGTAATAGTAAACTTTCATTTTGTTTTTCTCAAATTAACAGCGACGAGAGCTAAGATGAACAATACAGGAGAAGAATTTATCACATTAGCCATCAACATAGGTTTAGCTGTCGCCACTTTCCTTCTCAACACTGGTTTCGTTCTACAAGCCATCCAGTTGTGTAAAGAATGCTCAATTTTACTAAACAATGGAGATTTATGCAATGAAAGTCCAGTAAACAAGTTTAACTTATTTCACCAACGCATTTTGAATTTAGAGAACTTGACGTGGTCCAAGGTATTTCATTCAAAAACATTTGAAGCATACGTTAGGAAACTATTACTCTTAAACCAGGACTCTAATAAAAACTTCTTAAAAGGTCACCTGAATTTAATTCTTGCTGATATACTTCAAGTTAAAAATAATCTTGTGGAGGCAGCAAAATTTTATGAGGTGGCGAAAAACATCATGAAAGTGATTGGCGATGCAGAAGGAGAAGCAACATGCTACGGAAAATTGGGAACGTTATTCCAGTCGCTTAGTCAATATAACAAGGCCCGAGAGTATCAGGAGAAAGCACTGGTCATAAGGAAAAATTTTGGCGACAGAAATGGAGAAGCAGTAAGCTGCGAAAAGCTAGGGGAATTGTTTCATTTCCTTGGTCAATATGGCAAGGCCCGAGAGCATCTTGAAAGAGCGCTCGCTATCAGAATACAAATTAAAGACAGAGATGGAGAAGCAAAAAGCTACAGAAACCTTGGAACATTGTTCCACTCGGCTGGTCAATATGGCAAAGCCCGAGAGTATCTGAAGAAAGCACTCTCCATCAAAACAGAAATTGGCGACAAAAATGGAGAAGCAGCAATCTACGGAAACTTGGGGACATTGTGCCACTCGCTTGGTCAATATGACAAGTCCCGAGAGTATCTAAAGAAAGCGCTCGCTATCAATTTAGAAATTGGCGACAGAAATGGAGAAGCAGTAAGCTACGGAAACTTAGGGAAATTGTTCGGATCATTCGGACAATGTGATAAGGCTCGAGAATATTTGGAGAAAGCACTCGCCATAAAAAAAGAAATTGGTGACGGAAATGGAGAAGCAGCAATCTACGCAATGCTAGGAACATTGTCCCACTCACTCAGTCAATATGATAAGGCCCAGGAGTATCTGGACAAAACACTCGCCATAAAAAAGGAAATTGGCGACAAAAACGGAGAAGCAGCAGTTTACAGGAACTTAGGAACATTATTCCAATCGCTTGCTCAATATGACAAGGCCCAAAAGTATGAGGAGAAAGGACTCGCTATCAAAAAAGAAATTGGCGACAAGAATGGAGAAGCAGCAAGCTACGGAAACCTAGGAACATTGTTCCAATCGCTTGGTCAATATGACAAGGCGCGAGATTATCTGGAGAAAGCACTCACTATCAATAAAGAAATCGGTTACAGGAATGGAGAGGCAGCAAATTACAGGAACTTAGGAAAATTATTCCAATCGCTTGGTCAATATAGCAGGGCCCAGGGGTATCTGGAGAAAGCACTCGCTATCACGATAGAAATCGGCGACAAAGATGGAGAAGCAACAAACTACGGGATCTTAGGAAGCTTGTTCAAATCGATTGGTCAATATGACAAGGCCCCAGAGTATCTGGAGAAAGCACTCGCTATCAAAAAAGAAATCGGCGTCAGGAATGGAGAGGCAATAAACTACAGGGGCGTAGGAGTATTCTTCCTTTGGCTTGGTCAATATAACAAGGCTCAGAAGTATCTGGGGGAAGCACTCGCAATCACGATAGAAATTGGCGACAGAGCTGGAGCAGCAACAAACTACGGGTGCCTAGGAACATTTTTCCAATCGCTTGGTCAATATGACAAGGCCCGAGAGTATCTGGAGAAAGCACTCGCTATCGAAAAAGATATCGGCGACAGAAGTGGAGCAGTAAGAAGCTACGGAGACTTAACGTGTTTACATCTGTGCGTCGGTCAATATCGGATGGCTGAAAAATATCTTGAGAGAGCAATGGAAATTAGAATGAAAGTAGATGACAGAGGAGGAGAAGCAAATGATTTGACATACCTTGGAATAATCGCTCAAAAGCGTGGTTTATATGATGAGGCTCAGAAATATCACAAGAGAGCCCTTAAAATTTCTATGGAGAATGGCGACAGACAAGGAGAGCTAGTCAGTTACGGAAACTTGGGATCATGTTTCCGCTCGCTTGGTAAATATGTCATGGCCGAAGAATACTTCGAGAAGGCCCTCCGACTCAGTAGGGATATAAGACACATTTTGAACGAGTTTCAATATCTTTATCAGCTAGCGAAGTTGAAGGTATCAGAAGATGATCGTGAAGCTGCCTTTTCGTACCTTTTTCAGAGCATTATAAAATTCGACACTATACGAGGTTCCCTCGAAGACAACGATGAGCTTAAAATATCACTTTTAGAGGAGCATGGCACCCAGCCCTACAAGATACTGAGTCACTTACTTTCTTCCACTGCAAAGCCAGAGGACGCCCTTTATGTTGAGGAGCTAAGACGGGCAAGAGCATTGGCCGACTTGATGGCCACTCAATATTCCATTAAAGAGCAGATTACAGGCAATCCACAAACATGGTGTAGCATTCAGAATGTTATTCCCAGCGAAGGAGACTGTGCATGCCTGTACATTTCGGTTGGCGAAGAATCTGTTCGGTTTTGGGTTCTCAAGGCAACGAGAGCCATTCTGTTTTTGGAAAGACAAGTGAGTCTTGACCCAGACAAGGCGACCGGAGTAGTTCGTAGCTTAAATGAGTTTTTATCAGGAAGCTTCCGCAGCCTTGGCATTTTACCCGAAGAGAAATGTGAAGATCGAACTTTTGACGATAGAGAGTCGATGCAGCTTGTCCATGAAAATTGCGCGCTCTTTCGTGACGATGATGCTGCCAAAGTTATCCAAACGGATCTTCCCTTATGCCACAAGATAATTATCTCTCCGGTGGCTGATTTATTGAAGGAGCCCGAGATCATAATTGTCCCCGATTCCTGTATGTACCAAGTTCCATTTTCAGCCTTACGCGAAGAAGGAGGCAAGTATTTCTCAGAGATGGCCAGGATCCGTATCGTTCCTTCTTTAACGACTCTCAAGATTATTCAGGAGAGCCCCCCAGAGTATCACAGTCACACCGGCGCACTGATAATAGGTGATCCTGAGGTTGGAGAGGTGATTTACAATGGAAGACGCAGGACAATAGCACCATTGCCATGTGCAAGAAATGAGGCAGTGATGATTGGAAGGCTTCTCGGTGTAACACCTCTGACTGGGGGCCATGCGACAAAGGTGGCTGTACTTCAAGCGATTGACTCAGTGAGTCTAATTCATCTTGCTGCCCATGGCGATGCTGAAAGGGGAGAGATTCTCCTTTCTCCTGAGCGCCCAATGCCCTTTATTACACGAGAAGGAGCCTACCTTTTGACGATGGCGGACATTTCAAAAATCAAGCTGCGAGCTAAACTGGTGGTACTTAGCTGTTGTCACAGTGCTCGTGGACAGATTAGAGCCGAGGGAGTTATTGGAATCGCTCGAGCGTTCATAGGATCCGGTGCTCGCTCTGTTTTGGCGGCACGATGGGCCTTGGATGACACAGCCACAGAACAGTTCATGAACTATTTCTACCGACATTTATTCCTTGGTAAAAGTGCCAGCGAATGTCTCCACGAGGCCAGAAAGTGGATGAGGAATAACGGCTTTGAAGATGTTTCTAAGTGGGCCTCGTTTATGTTAATTGGCGACAACGTGAGTTTTGATTTTGGAAAGTGGCCAAAGTCTACTACATCCAAAGAGCCATGAGCTAAGGAAACCCTGTGCATCACAAAGTACTGGGACTCAGCAAAGCTTGTACTTTTAAGCGCCCCCTAATGGAAAAGGACTCCACTTGCGAAAGAGATCTTCGCGAAAGACTGGTGGTATTCAGTAATTGCCATGGCAGAACATGTCTTTAAAAGAGCGTATAATATATAATATGGAAAAGAACATTTCTAAAGCAGAGTGATGAAAACTTGACAGAGAACAAACTTCAAGAAGTTTATTTTCAGAAAAGTGAATAGTTAAGCAGTCAAAATAAGCAAAATTTCCCAAATTATCTTTTGAAAATCGACTAGTTAATGAAGCCTATAGAGTTGAAAGTAAATTATCTTCGAAAGTGATAGGTATGGTAGCTCAAGCTATTGAGTACTTTTTTCGAGAGAGGCTCTCCATCATATCTGATGTGTAAAGTCCAAACATTTATTATATTGCCAAACTCATTTAAAGTTGTTTTGTAATTTTTTTGATAAGGGATCAAATAGTATCCCAAGTATGATGAAAAAGGTTTTCCTTATTGGAGAATGATAATATTGGGTTTTAGTAGTTTTTTTTTTTTTACAAGGAAATACGTCATGATATTAAAGAATTTTTTAAGTACCTTCCTTAAACGACTTATTTATATAATTCTATCTTTTCCACTTGCCGGAATTACATCGTCGAGGAATGACTTTTTTTAACTAGCGATAAAGGTCTAAGTTACTAGTCAGAAAAGCAGTATAAAAGTCATTAATTTCGGATTTTGTAGGAAAATATATTAGTTAGTGTGTAAAGAAAACTTCTAGTTACTAATTACTTCCACGAACCATTTTTAAAGGGACTTCACAGGTTGATTTCGTGTGTGTACCGGTTACCAGTAAAAGTTAAGTAATACAGTTTCAACTGGACTTTATTAGATTTCAGTTTTCTCCAAACTTTTCTCCTAGACTTATTCTTTGCTGTAATCTATGTGCTAAAAATATAATAATAAAAGCTTTTAGTTCTTACTCAGGGTATTCTCATTTCTTCACCCAGGTTAACACTTCTATCCTCCTACCCAGTCCTTTTCCGATCGCTTGTTGAACAGTCAAATAGAATGGCTGAATATAGGGAATGATCTTGCTGCAGACTTAGTTGAACAGAACGTAAAATGGAACAATTAAAATAAAGATAAGAATTTTACATAAAATTATGGCTGGCTCCTAGGGCGGAAGAGATTGGGCGAGGCTTTTGATCTCAATGGGTAAATAGATTATCACCGCCATCCACGGAAAATTCCTCCCATTTTTAACTCTTTGTAGGGTAGGATTATTCAACCTTTAGGAGTTGCAGAACACATAAATCTAAAACTTCGAGGATTGGTTAGTCTGAGAAGCTTATGAAATCCTCGCTGGAGTCTCATTAACGACGATTTCAAGCAAATCAGTTGTGCTGTGGCTAACATGCAATAAATCTGAAACAATAATTGAAATTATATATTTTTTATATTTTAAAGGAAAAAAATCATTGAAAAGAAGCTCTCCAATGTGAAAGAGAGGAGGTTTCTAGAGTGAATCAGGGGTTCATAGATGTAATTTGTTGACTATAAGCGACATTTTTTAAGAGGGGAGATTAATCTGCCATTTGCTGTGCGTTGACTTTTGGTGGGTAGTGAGGGTTTTAAAAACAATCGATCTTGAAAATGACTTTCAAACAAAAAATTCAACGAGTTTACTGCACTTTCAAGAGCAAAAGGATAGTTTGTCTACTTAGTAAGTATATTTCATTTTTAGTGCAAATTGTAGATACATCTTTAATCTTCAAATAGCTCAGCGTTGATTTGGAAATTAGCATTTCTAAACTCAGAAAAGTGAGTTTTATGAAGCCTTCTGGGCCAATGTTGGCACATTCTTCTCTAATTTAGGGCTGATCAAAGAGAGGTTACGATCAAATTTGCATCTTTTTCGGTTATTCTGCCCTAATACCAAACAGGTTAATTTGGCGCGAGCTGACAGGAAAAATCTTGGATGCACGGGAGAACCTAGTAAGCTGTGGAAATGAGGTAACTGGTAGAAGTGTGGAATAAAACTTCGTCCCAAAACAAGCACTGATCACCAATGGGTTGGGTTGCTTTAATAGGCAATGTATTCGCGCTTCTCGCAAGTTTGCAACAGGAGTGGACTCTTAAATTTATTAACAAATAAAATAGAGGGCAAAATTACTGAATGCTGATTTGTCAATGAAGAGGGTATCGAAATGTTGTTGCTGAAGATTTTCTGTAACAATGGCTTCTCGTTTTGAGATAGTTGACGGGGAATATATCAAAGAATTTAAAGACAAGAGTGAAAACGAAAACTCGAGGAAAAGCACGGAGTACTGGAAGAACGTTTTTAAAAAGTTAAGTGGGCGAATGAAAGCAACTTCCACGCAAATTTAGAAGAGTACGAGAGCGATGTCCGCGACCGAACACTGGTGCAGTTTTATGTTTAGTTACGAAAAGAAAACGGGGATGAATATGAGCCCGACTGCCTGAAAGCAATGCAGGTATATGCATTACTGGAAAAGCCTATCCAAAGTCCTGGTATCTTTGTGCAAAAATAAAATTTTATTCAGCTCATTCGTACGTTTGTGGCCATTGATTCTTTGTCAACTTTGAATGGCTTCCTATGACTGATTACTGAAGAGCGCATTCAGAAATTCAGTAATTTTCCCCTCAATTTCATTAACAAGTAATCGCAATGGGTCCTCGTAAAATTAAGGATTAATATCATTTGTGTTTTCAGAAGTTGCTGAAATTGCCGTTGTCGCTTCGCGACTCGGGCAATTTCAGCAACTTCTGAAAACACGCCTGATATTAATCCTTAATTTTACTCTGCCCCATGCGATTACCTATACAAAGTTAACGACTTGTAATAGTTTCCCGCAAAACTACTGTGTTCGTGGCTCAAGAAAAAATAAAAGAAGCTGCGATGCGATCGTTTAGAATACAAAGGAGAACGCTCCTCATGAATTCAATAAAACAAGCCTGGACATAAGATGAAAATCGTAAAGATCGAAGCAAACCAAACTCCTTTAATAAAAATCTAGCTTTCATCTCTCTTGTCGTGTGAGGATATTCTATTTGTGATTAGCAACTATTACATAATCACAGTAAAGCGCGCGCTCTGATTGGTTAATTCAGAGTCTACCGTTTGCCCATGGGTGAACGCTACTGACGTGAGCAAATGCAAAGACTAGTTTTCCGCGCGCGCTTGTTTTTTCTGGTCACGTAAGATTTGTTAAATAAAAGAAAACTCTTTTGTTACAATGTATCATTGTTATATTATAAAAGAAATGGTAAACGCCACAGTGTACACAACTGAGTAATGGATGCACTTGGGAGCATTGCTAAGCACTCAAGAAGCTAGAGTCGCTCTCGGCTATAGTTTCGCGCGACTCTTACGCTTCTTTCGGGCGTAGCAACTCCCGCGCGCATCCATAACTCAATAGTGTACGCTGAGGTGTTTACCATTTATTAAATAGCATATTTTATCGAATAGTTCAGCTACACCCATAGATGAAATAACGATGTGAGGTTTCAACCGCCCATTTATTTTTAATATGTTTCCAAGGACTATTCGTTTAATTGATTTAAAATATGAACTTTTTTCATCTTGCTTAATGACGCTTCTGTATTGTTGAAAGAAAAAAAAAACAAAAATAAAACAGGAGTAAAGTTCTTATGTATATATATATATAAACAGACCAATTATTTCCCACGAGCCAGACCTATGATTTGAGTTAACCCTTTCACTCCCAAGATCTGATTAGTAATTCTCCTTAATGTCGACCACACAACTCTTATGATGTTAGTTTGGAGAATTTGGTATTTGATCAATTAATAACCCTTTATTTGATAATTTTCTTTATTTCCATCACTTGTTTGCTTGATATTGTATTAATAATGTAAGGAGAAATTCTGTCTTGGTCACTCACGGGAATTAAGGGTTAAAAAAAAAAAAGAAACAAGACAAAACAAAACAAAACAAAATTATTTTTCGCCTACCTCTGATGACGATCTCTGCTTTTTAAAGCAATTCCAGTACTCTCCTCATCTGGACGATCACATCCTCCTGGGTGGAGAAGTGATAACCGAATGTGGACAGGTGCCCATTACTTGGAGTATTCAACTGCCCTTTGCTTATGTCACGGTGTTTTCACGACAAGTCTATCTTTATTTTGAATTTACCATGAAATGGGATTCCCCACAGAAGCCCTTCGACCAATCACGATTAGCGCGTAGTTAATTCATAACATGACTCGTGACTACATGAGCTCAAGTAACCTCTAAAAATAAACCACTCTGTGAAAATGCCATCCACATCCTTCAGACTGCTAAAAATATTTCAGACCCGCACAAACAGGCCCGCCTAAGCAAAGGCAAGTTGAAGGCGTAATCTGAACTAGTTCCGATAGAGGACCACCTCCCCATCAAAAAGCGATTACACTGTTGTTTTTGAGGGACTGGGTGAAGATGTCCAATACATTAAAATTTATTAGCACCGGTCGTCCAATTCAAGCTAGGTCTCCAGTTCCCTTTCGCAGGGCTCTCGACCCCTTTACTTCCGAGATGAACTCAGTAATTCTCCATACTTACATCTCATTGACCGCTGCTTTGAACTTATCTAGTCTACCCAAAAGTAGTCAAGTGGGTTTGATGATTCAATAGAAAAAAAACGATAGCATCTGAGGTTTTAATTTTCTCAGGAAAAATGGGCTTCTGGCAAAGAGAAAAGGTAGAATGGCCGCGAAAGTGAAAAGAAGAAGCAGAAGATCATATTCGATAAACTGTTTGATGTGAGTGATGGATGAAGTTTGATGGAAAAATACCAAACGGTCAAACAGCAATGCTTTACTTTAATTTGAAGGCAAAGCACCCACGTCTACAGGTCGTGGTAAGTATTGCCTGTTTCAAAAGAAACGAGACAGTTCAATTTGTTAGTGTCAGGTAAAAATGGAGTAACACCTTCATCATGTTCTGTTTGATGTAGTGACCTGGTGAAAGACAGTTGCGATATTTCGCTTCGATAAAAACTGAAAACAACTGTCTTAAAAGGGAAAGACAATCACCATCAACAAGGTCGGTTAAGTAGTTCCAAATTCCATTTAGAATTTAAAGTATACTTTATCCGTTAAATTTTGTATCGCGGGTGCGGGCAAAGTTGATTTGTTTAGAGTTACCCTCTAACTAATCCCTAGTCAACTGCTAAACATCGTGCTATCGAGCTAAGCTTACGCAGATATTTCGAGTAGGAAAGTCAAGGAAGAAATGATGAAATTCATATACTTTTTTTTTTGTTTCTGGAAGGAGTATATGGTTGAGTTTCAGGTGACGTCACAAGCTTTGCTGAAGTTAGTTTCCGCCATGTTGGTGTCCCTCGGGTGTCAAATTTATGAATAATTAGTCGATTTCTATAGTGAAGCCCTCTCTCTTATCGCCGTATTATTTCGCCAACTACATGAATATCCAGGAAGAAAAAAAGCGATAAAAGTATCTGGCATTCATCTTAAGGTATCCCAGTGCTCTCTGAGTATGCCGAAAGCTTAGAGGGTTGGAAGGAAAGATGTTTGCAAAAGATCTCGGTGATTGGGGTTGACCCTGCAAGCATACCAGCCGAGAAGTTCAGTCCAAAATGCTTGCCTCCAGTGGAAGCGTCGGACTTGCTGAGTTACCTCCTTCTTGAGACTAGCTTCTACACCAAGAAGCAGTTCAAGGCGTTCAAGAGTCTAGAGGCGTTTAATCAAATGGTGTCGGGATTTGTAACCTCAGTTGTAGGCAAAGTAATCGCCGCAAGTATGCCGTGAGAGCACGAGTTTGGCATTCACAGCTTATGAATGATCCTTTAGTGAACATTTGGGTCATTTCCGAAAACGATGGGACTATTTTGTCAGCCCATTGCTTGGGATGCAAAGCTGGACTGGCTGAGTCATGCTCACATATCGCGAGTGTTTTATTTATGTTAGAGGCGACTACTAGAATTCATGGCAAGGTCGCTGGGTGTCACGAAAACTCAGACACCGAAAACTCAGGGCCCTCGAAGTGTTCTCCAAGCTTCCGAAGTGCTCCATAATTCGATAGTGCATAGCATAAAGCATGAACCAATTTTTTTATAATATAACCGGTGGAATAATGCAACAAATCCGACGCGAAAGATGAACAACAATATCAAGAGTGATTCTTCAGCGAGGCGAATCGTGACGGCGCTGATGCCGAGTCTTCTTTCGCGTTGTTTTTCTCTTTCTGCCTCATTTGAGAACTCTAGCCCAAGGGTCGCAAAATTGTCTTTGTTTTGGGACTGGTGGGCCGAGTCTCTGTTTGTATCCATTATTATCGCGAAATATTTAAGAATTTAACAGAGCGACAACAAGGATCTGTGCGACGAAGTACAAAAAGATAAACAAACGTCCCTTTCGGCTCGTCAAAATCACGCCACATTTTAATACTTTGGTGTTGGAGCGAGCGCATTTGATCCCGTTAACTGTGAATGAAAAGTTGAAAATTAACGGGAAAAATGGAGGAAATCTAAGCTAAATGAAGTCTTGTGTCACTCTAAAATGTTTTAACACTCAACCATCGGACGATTTTGCGATACGTGCAACTTGCGGCCTTGCTTTTGCTGCTTCAGTTGGATGAAGACCCAAAAGGTCAAAATACACGAGGGATTACCAGGAGTGATCATGAGTCGAGTTTATCTCTTGAGTTTTCGAGGAGTCTGAGTTTTCGGGGTGTGAGTTTTCGTGACACCCCAAGCTTACTTGCACTCAGGTAAAATGCTCATGGATTTTGCCGACATAGGTCAATGAAGTGCCGTATGCAAGGGCTAAAGACATCGATTTCTCATCGGCTAAGAAGCTCAAAGAAAAGCTCGACCAAAAAATCGAGGATCTACAACAGCCGCAAGCCTCGAACAATAAAACAACTTCTAGTTCCTCCTGTTCTTCCCCTTGATTTGTGATGATCTTAGGTATAGCGCATTAGATCATATATATAATGAATTTTGCGCTATAGAAATAATAAAATTATTAAATTATTATACGAAAAAATCTTTAGTCTTTATGCTTTCCACTTTTGCTCGAATAGTCAACAATAATGCATAAAACCATCCCTTCTTTCCCACATGAACTCTTCGTTAGATACGGTTTGTTTACGCTCGAGGGACACCAAGATGGCGGATAGTAACCGTTGCTAAGGTATTGGTCACGTGGGTGAAACCCAAGGATAGAGAGCTATTTAGCAATTTCCCCTAAATGATCAAATGTTCCAACGTAAGTGAGTGTAATACATATATGAACTGCGGTTATGAAACGTATATGTGCACGATCCTTCGCGGTAAAGCACTATTTAAGCAATAGTGAAAATCAGACCTGAAAAAAATTCAGGCCTGTACGGGATTCGAACCACTGACCTCTGCGATACTAGTGCAAGTCAAATTAATAATGATGGCCTGATAATTAATTTGATAGCCTGCTCCCAGTTGGCTTGTTAGCTCAATTGGTAGAGCGCTGCACTAGTATCGCAGAGGTCCGTGGTTCAGAGGTCAGTGATAATTAATTTGATGGCCTGCTCCCAGTTGGCTTGCTAGCTCAATTGGTAGAGCGCTGCACTAGTATCGCAGAGGTCAGTGGTTCGAATCCCGTACAGGCCTGAATTTTTTTCAGGTCTGATTTTCACTATTTCTTAAATAGTGCTTTACTGCGAAGGATCGTGCACATATACGTTTCATAACCGCAGTTCATATATGTATTTCATATGTTTGTTGTTTGATTTATCATCTACGGGTTTATGTCGAATTAATTTGATGGCCTGCTCTCAGTTGGCTTGTTAGCTCAATTGGTAGATCGCTGCACTAGTATCGCAGAGGTCAGTGGTTCGAATCCCGTACAGGCCTGAATTTGTTTTTTTTTTTCAGGTCTGATTTTCGCTATTGCTTAAATAGTGCTTTACTGCGAAGGATCGTGCACATATACGTAAGTGAGTGTATTTCGGTTTTGTACTTGAAACGTTTATAATGTATGAGCATGCAAAAATGGAACGTTTTACCCGGCTCTGTTTTACAGGGTCAGGCCTCAGTCTGTCGGTATTCCTTTTAATTGGTGGGAATTGCATCACAAGATTGATCACAGTGCAAATTGAGCTTTGTCCTAAGTAAGTTATGTTTGCGGGATAATTGAATCTTCATGAACTTTTTATTTTCTAGCTAGTGTGATTTGCTTGAAACAGCAGTTTGCCTTAAGTGACCTCATCACTGGTCTTATCATTAAAGGTGTCAATCTAAATAATAATAATCCTGAAATATCGTTATTAAATGGATGACACAAGCGAGACCTTGACCTATCTTAAAAAACAATCAACTTACTCTGGGGAGAGGAGGGAGAGGGGGAATAAAGCTGAACTAAATATGCAATGCGGGATCTGTCTGCCTGTCGGGAATTTTTTTCTGGAAACTAGGGCTAGCAACAATCATTTCTTAAGAAGCTGTCAATTCAGCTAGATTAGAGAGCGTCAACACCGAGCAACCACCAGATAGTAATGAAAATTCTGCAAGTTCTCCTTAATATATTTTACGCATATATCGTCAAAAACTTCTCGAAATAACAGTTGGGTTTTTGTGGCGACTGCCTCACATAGGAGGCGAGGCCACATACGTTGTCGAGATGTTGTGAGTGAGTGAGTAAGTGTAACAAGAGAATTCCGATCTTGAACTGATGCTTCCCGGCGCTTGTGCTCATTATCAAAGTATCTTAGTACTTCAACAATCGCATTCGATACACAGTTGAGTTCTCTCCTTTTCTGATCTCTGGCTTAGAGCCACTAGTGCATTATGTTTTAGGCTCTTGCCGTGACACTTAAATAAGGCAGCACAAGACGATGAACATCTCAAAACTATCGCAAGATTATGCGCCATGTAAAACAAAAGTTTTCCTTTCAAAAATGTGATCGGCGTATCATGAAGCTTAGAATAGTTCTTTTTTCCTTGAAGAGCGAGCATTTTACCGTTCAAATCAGCAAATTATGTAGACCCAAAGATTTTCTCTTTTGAGTTCTTGCCATGACACTACAAAAGACCATAGACATTTCCCAAATAGTGTCACAGTGGTATCCATCAACTCATAATTTATATCAAAACTTTTCCTCGCAGGAATCACATTATATAATTGTGAAAGAGCCCGGACTAGTGTGTTCTATTGCTTAAGTATCTTAGGGCCACTGATCATAAATATCGGTAATCCTCCAACAGTTGCAAAATTTCGGGATCAATTTCATATTTCCTGATAGGTAAGGTATCTGTGCGTGACGATCATTTTCTGGCAGGTGCGATTTGGAAAATCGAAGAAAAAAAATGCTATCTATTTCGGTTTTGTACGTCAAAATTTTCTAAGAAATGATGGCTTTAAACTCTCAAAGATATAACATCTTACTCTGTTTTATGAGAAACGTTAGGCTTCTGTGTTTATCTCTTTGAAACGGTTTCTTTCTTTAAACGGTGAACTATCCTTGCGTGATAATCAGCTAATTGTCTTCCTGAAGTTTTCATTTTCCAGCTGGTGTGATTTGCACGTTCAAAGGAGGAAAAAACTAACTTATGTAATAGATATGAAAAACGGACGGAGTCGATTGGTGATTTGCTCGAAATACATCAACCGAGTGGTGATGAAATTTTATGACTGGGGTTTTCCCTTGTATTCGAAAATTTATGAAACAATTGTAAACTTTAAAAGCTTACCTCCTGTTTAATTTAATATTCCTACCTAACGTTAGATAAAAAAAATACCTTAAACACAACTAGTTTTTCGTACTGATGTCAAGATGTACTGATTTATCGGAATTCGCAAAAATTTCAGTTTTTAATGATGCGGCTAAGGACGAATAACCCACGCTTGATAATCCGGGTGCGGGTAAAGCTGATTTGTTTAGAGTAGGCTTCTAACTAATCCTTAGTCAACTGCCAAACATGGTGCTGATTTGTTTAGAGTAGGCTTCTACCTAATCCTTAGTCAACTGCCAAACATGGTGCTGATTTGTTTAAAGTAGGCTTCTAACTAATCCTTAGTCAACTGCCAAACATGGTGCTGATTTGTTTAGAGTAGGCTTCTAACTAATCCTTAGTCAACTGCCAAACATGGTGCTGATTTATTTAGAGTAGGCTTCTAACTAATCCTTAGTCAACTGCCAAACATGGTGCTGATTTGTTTAGAGTAGGCTTCTAACTAATCCTTAGTCAACTGCCAAACATGGTGCTGATTTGTTTAGAGTAGACTTCTAACTAATCCTTAGTCAACTGCCAAACATGGTGCTGATTTGTTTAAAGTAGGCTTCTAACTAATCCTTAGTCAACTGCCAAACATGGTGCTGATTTGTTTAGAGTAGGCTTCTAACTAATCCTTAGTCAACTGCCAAACATGGTGCTGATTTATTTAGAGTAGGCTTCTAACTAATCCTTAGTCAACTGCCAAACATGGTGCTGATTTGTTTAGAGTAGGCTTCTAACTAATCCTTAGTCAACTGCCAAACATGGTGCTGATTTGTTTAGAGTAGACTTCTAACTAATCCTTAGTCAACTGCCAAACATGGTGCCGTCGAGCCAAGCTTACACAGATATTTCGAGTGGGAAAATTAAGGAAAAAACGTTATTTGTAGGTGGTCGGCGCTATCGGTCGTTGCTCGGTCGATATGTCAGTCGAGTAGAAGTTGACACTCGGTCGACATATCGGTCGAATGTTAGTCGAGCAGCAGTCGACATTCGGTCGACATGTCGGTCGAATGTCGACTGATACTGGACCGATACCGATGAATGAAGAATTTGAGCGTTCAAGCACGTACAACAAAATTTTGCAAAAGGTCGTGGAATGTTTTATCATCAAAATTAGCGATAAAATAGGAAAAACGTTTTTAAAATAATAACAAAATATGCCTCTATAGTTTGCTACAAGATTTTCAAGCTATTGAACATTTCACATAACTTAATAAAACCGTAGAGACAATATGCAGTCGATGATTTTTATGCGTGTTTCTCGGAAAAAGGACAGAAATTGATTTATTGATGGGCAGTAATGGAACCTTTTTTCTTTATGGAGTGCCGATATGGAGTGCCGAAGTTTGTTGCCTTATCGATTAACCTCGTCTGGTCCACTGGGAAGAGAGACACCCATTCCATGAAATAGGAATACCCTTCGCGACTTCAATGGGATTTGTGGGCTCAAAATACTCGACCAGGATGAGTTTAGCAACGTCATTGCAATGGCGAGGGTATTGAGCAAGACTGTCGGTTTGCCCTATCCAAGTACCGCGCGGTATTAAAAAAGTACAAGGAAGAAAGGAAACTTCTTTCCAGTAGACGGTTTCTACGCCGATAAATAATTAAGAATGAGTAAGACTGTAATTTTCCTACCGCGTGTAAGGTGGCTCACAACGGTTTGGTTAATTTCTTAGTCCTTTCTTAAGGGGCAAATACCACAACTCTTTTTCAGTTGATGTTATAACAGCGAAATCAAACTGAACAAACGCCTAACCTAGTCAATACTGGCCAATAATAATGATAATAATAAAAATAATAATTATCTTCATAATAATAGTAATTTGTTCTAGCAAGCCGAAAATTCCCCTGATAATAAAACGTGATAAAAATCGACGTTCTCTGTTATATCGAAGCTCAAAAGTAAGATATCGTAAGATATCATCGTCGGGAAATTAACGACCGACATATCGACCGAGACTTGACCGACAATAGATCGCCTGAGTTTTGATCGAGTATCAGTAGGGTACCGGCAGACTATCGGAAAAGTATCGATAAGGTATCGGCCGATACTCGACCGACACTCGATCAGCACTCGATCGATACTTGACCGATACTAGCACCCAAACAATCGACGCTCGGTCAATATGTCGACCGAGTGTCGACCGCTGTTCGGCCGATATACCGACCGATGGGGTCAACTGACACCATCTATAGCGAACATGGTCCGATTTGTTAAGAGGTAACCTCAACTAAGGAAGTCAACTGCCAAATGTCTGAGCCAAGCTTATGCAGAATTTTCGAGGGAAAACTTGAGGAAGAAATAGTGAAATTGATAGACTTTTCTCTTTCTCTGAAAGGGAGCTAAGATATTAAGAGCTATTAAGCAATTTTGCCGGAATGATCAAATGTTTAAATTAAAGTGAATGCATTTTTATTTTGTACTTCAAACGTCTATCACGGGTGAGTATGCAAAAATACAAAAATTGTCTCTATTTTACAGGGGTCATGAGACCACAATGTGGGCCGCATTTTTCAAATGGGAGGGGTATGAGGTGGCTTTTACAGCTATGTCTAATTTGAATGGGAACTGATCGATTATCATCGATTGTTTCTTTACCTAAGAAGATTCATTATGTACTAAAGGTGAACGAATGACACTCACTTCGCAAAATTTCAAAACGAAAAAGAATTTATTTCTCTAGTCTTACAAGAGATAGCCAGGATTTAACTCTTCGGTTCTTACGCGACTTTGTAAAATTGAAAATAAAAATCAATAGTCACGGAAGAATGAGTCAAGTTAAATCTCTGGGAGGAAGATATAGAGAGCTGCTCAGCAGTTTAGTCAGAATAATTAGGTGTTCTATGTTGAGAGAGTGATATCGGTTTTGTACGTCAAGCTTATAGATAAAGCTGGATGGAATTGAGCATGTAAAAACAAAATATTTTACTCTGTTTTAAAGGGAACGTGAGACTTCAATATCCATCGCTTTTAACGGTTGGATTTTCTTTACAAAAACGATTACAGTGCAACTGAAGTTTCTCTCTCAAAACGGTAAGCTGTCTGCGCGTGACAATTAACTCTGAATGTCTTCGTGAACTTTTCATTTTCTACTCAGGATGTGATTTGTATAATCAATGACAAAAATACTAACGAAAATAAGTGAGTCAATTTCGGTTTTGGACGTTTATAGGAAATGATGGATTTGAGCTTCCAAGATGAAACATTTTTCTATTTTTAACAAGTAACGTCAGGCTTCCGTATTCATCTCCCTGGAACGGATAGATTGTCATGACAAGGTCAATCACAGTACGGCTTGAGCTCCTTGTTTGAAACGGTAAGTTATCTGTGCGTGATGATCGAAGCACTGTCATCCTGAACATTTCTTTTCATAGTGGGTGCGACTTGGATAAAAAAAATATGAACAAAAATAGGTAATGTTTCAGTTTGGCGCGTCAAACTTTTAAAACAAATAATGGATTTGAGCTTCCAAAAATGAAATATTTTACTCTGTTTTACAGGAAACGTCGACGTCAGTGTTCATCTCTTTGGAACGGTTGGATTGTTTAGACAAGATCGACCGCAGTACAACTGAAGCTTCTTTCTTTAAACGGTAAGCTATCTGTGCATGATTTACTGTATATAGTGTATAATTTACTGTATAATTGTCTTCGTGAACTTTTCATGTTCTAGCTGGTGCAATTTGCATGATCAAAGATAAAAAAACTAACTGATGTAATCGATATGAAAAATGGAGGAAGTCGATCAGTAATTTGGTCGAAAATGACCTCATTATTATCGGTATCTACCCTTGAAGGCGTTAACTCCAAAGGACTGAAACATGATAACAAGCAGATAACATTAGCTTTATCCAAAGTAATAAACAATAAATGATACTTCTTTTGTGGGGGGGGGGGGGGGGGGGAGGGGGAAATGATCCTAAACCTAATTTACGTTGTAGGATTCGTGGGCCTGTTAGAAACTCTCCTCAAAACTAACAACAGTCATTTTCGCTGCGTAAGCGTTTACATTTCCTTTTTTCGTTGAGACTCGCAATTTGAGATCCCAAACAACGAGAAATCATCCGAATAATGATGAAATTTTATATGGCTGAGTCCGTCCTTGTATTCGAAATTTAGTATAATTTCAGAGCTGAGCAAAGAGTTTCCAGCAATCTGATTGGTCGAGCGGTTCCTTATATGACGCTATATAAACCGCTCCACGCCGTTTATATAAAATGTTAAAATAAAATGTTAATAAATGTTCCTAAAATGTTATGATTTTAGAAATTTCTCTGTTGCTCATCTGAAAATCTGAAGAAAGCACTCGCCATCCAAAAAGATGTTGGCGACAGAGACGGTGAAGCAACAAGCTACGGAGAGTTAGGAACATTGTTCCGTTCGCTTGGTCAATATGACCACAGGGTGCCCATACAATCTGTTTGTGTAGCCGACCGTTGTTTTATAGTGAATGTACCAGATTTACCGTTTGCCTCACCTAGAGTGATATATTGCTGACGATGTACATAAATCATTGATAAATAAACGTTGAATTGCTTTACCTGTGGTGCATAGTCGTCCTTTTGCCTCAAAAATGTTTTTTTTTTTTGAGCGATTTCGAATAAGTCTGAAACAATTTTGGGACCTCTTTTATTTTTTATATATATTAATGACTTACCACATTGTTTGAATTATTCGGAACCTAGAATGTATGCAGATGATACCAGCCTGACGCTTGCCAGTACTGACTTTGAGCCGATATAAATTATTGCCTTAATCACGACCTGAGCAATGTGTACGAATGGCTCTCTGCTAACAAACTTACCTTGAATATGACAAAAACTGAGTTCATGCTTCTTGCATCAAGGCAGAAGTTATCACAATTTACGGAAAGTCCCTCTCTTATTATAAACGAAAACGCAATCGAACAAGTAACCTCCGCTAAATCCCTTGGAGTTTATGTCGATTAAAATATAAATTGAGAATGTCATATTGAAAACATCTCTAAGAAGATAGCTTGTGCCATTGGTGCGATTAAACGAATTCGGCATCTCACTCCATTTAATGCTTTAATGAAAGTATAAAATAGCTTTATTCAACCACATTTTGATTATTGTAACGTAGTGTGGGGAGACTGTAACAAAGGCCTTTCTGAAAAACTGCAAAGGCTGTAAAATCGGGCAGCTCGTATCCTAATGTCAGCGAGCTATGATAGTAATTTGGATGATTTGTTCCGGGCGCTAGGGTGGCGAAGACTCTACTATCAAAGATTGGAACAGGAATCTATCCTAATGTATAAAAAATTACATGGTATGACACCTGATTATCTGAGATCAAGATTTGTATATCGTGACAGTGTAAGTGCTTATCTTTTAAGGAGTACCGAAAAAAAATTAGTTTTTCCACAACTTCGAACTGACTATCTCAAGAGAAATTTTTTGTACAGCGGAGCTCATTGTGGAACAACTTACCTGTAGACCTAAGACAAGCGTCTTGGCTGAATGATTTCAAGTCTTTATCAAGTCGCCACAGTTTAAAGTAAGATCTTAATTCTAAGTAAATTTTAGACACGGCCTACATGAAAAGCAGAATTTTTTTATTTATTTCTTTTATTTGAATTGTTATTATCATATTAATACTGTAGTTAGATAGATAGGTTTCTAGTATAGAATTAACTAAATCAACTGATGGAAAAACCGTGTATAAATAAAGTTATCCTATCCTATTCTATCCTATCCTATCTCAACAGGTACCCGTCTAATCACGGGGAGAACTGTTCATACCATCACCACCACCCACGGGGAATTCATCGTGCGCAGTCATTGCAGGGTAGCGTGCGATATTAACTCACAAGGAGTTACAGAATACAGAAATCCATTGCAATTATTAGAGGGCTGGTTAATCTGAGCATTCTTTGAAATCCTAAGCGGAGTTTCATTTGGATTTAACACCAACACCGGTTGAACTGTAGCTAACCTGCGATGATTCAGAAACAGTGATCAAAAATATTAAACTTTGAATTTAGAGGACAGAAAAAGCAGCTCTCCGGAGTGAAACATTGGAGGGTTGTAGACTGGATAAGGTGTTGCGAAGTTTCTCATCAGCTGGTTGTAATTTGAGGAAGGGAATCCTATTAATAGGCTTACAAAAAGGGAAAGAAGGAGAATTCCAGGAACTCTTCACGATTTGTAAGTAGTTTTGAAATTTTTATTGAGAGCACTGCTTCGTAATCTTTAGGGAGGACTTGTTATTTCCATCCGGTTTGTATTGACAGGGTTTTAACCTTGCATAAGTAATAGTTTTCCATGCCATTATGTCATGAAAGGAAACTGTTGTGAGTGAAACAATTGTGAACAATTTCCTCTACATGGTGTTTTGTTTTAGCTTTGTTTTTCTGAGTTCAGTGATAGTGTCTCTGTCTTTTGTTCATTCATAGCGCTTTGTTGGAAGCCCAAGATATCTTTGGTCTTAACTTTGACTTTGATGAATTTGAGAAGTGTGGTAGAGACGACTAATCTCATCAGAAGAGGAAGAGGAAGATTATGAAGATGGCACAGAGGATGGTGCACCATTAGGAGACCTAAAAAGAAACCAACAGAGAAGTCTATTTGTGAGGTGAGGGGCTCAGTTTTTCTGTTAGAAAATATTTGGGAACACTGAAGTACGTCATGGTTTGGACTCAAGAGTAACAGTTGATTGTATTTATGTTAATAGGGGTCTTAATAGAAGTTTTGTTGTGTAGTATCATAGAGTATTTTTACGAGTTGTGACACCAAAATATCTAATAAGTTTATAATTATCCAACACGCCAAATTGTTATTTCAGTGCGGGCGAATTTTGCGGATATTTATTGGGTGTTAGGACCCTCGAAAACTAAGATCCAAGATCTTTAAGACCTAAGACCCGTAACCAAAACAGG
The DNA here is from genome assembly GCF_964205215.1 of Stylophora pistillata. NCBI lineage: Eukaryota > Metazoa > Cnidaria > Anthozoa > Scleractinia > Pocilloporidae > Stylophora > Stylophora pistillata. The sequence goes on from NC_142531.1 coordinate 18,079,440, forward strand.
TCTAATCTGTCAAGTTATCTCCTGTCCGATCCTTTCCACTGAGTTTTAGGTCAAATTTAATAGTAAAATTAGTTTTCGTAACTTCAAAAACTAAGACCCCTCTTAGTTTTCACATACAGTCGAAGCTCTCATAACGGACACTCTCGTAAGCGGACAGCTCTTCTTACGGCCGCCCTGTTTAAAACCCCGTTTTAACTCCCATAAAAACTCTATAATGATTTTTACATTCTCGTAAGCGGACATTCCCGTAAGCGGCCGCGAACACTTTCAGGGATTACCACTTAGACTTTTTCTTTGTTTTTAAGCACTCGTAAGCGGACACCCCGGAAAGAAAATCAACAACCTCTGTACAGTATCTTGTTTTTATCAATCAACCATTTTATATTGCCGTTCGTCACAATGATTTTACAGTAATTACAGTATCATATTTCAATGTTTGTTTTTGTCGTCATCCACGTCCGGTTACATTTCGAAGCAAATGCGCTTGTGACTGGGTATTGTTAGCTGGTCAAGCCCTCGCAAGCGGCCATCTATCCCCAACACCTCTAGTGGCCGCTTACGAGAACCATTCTCGTAAGTGGCCAGCTCCAGTTACGGACATTTTTATCCCGTTCCGAGGGTGTCCGCTTACGAGAGCTTCGACTGTAATTACAAAAACTAAGACCCCCACCAAACCATTCGGCAAAATTTCTACAAAGTTGAATTATGACCGTTTAAAGACTATAGTTCATAAAACAGACAAAAACTACTACTACCAGACCATCTGATAGGGTGCGGGAAAAAATGGTAAATTATGCGGAAATTTTCGGCAATATCATGCGGAAGAAAGTGACGATTATGCCAATTTATGCGGAAAAGACGCCAGATTATGCGGAAATTTCTAAAAAATTAATAAAGTTGTTCCCTTGGCTTTTTCCAACATACAAAATACACGTTCACGTCTTACCGATAATTTTAGTCCTCTATGACATGTTTGACCCTTTCCTGCATTCGTGGACAGGTATGTCTTCGTTGTATGAAGCGCCAAAGTGGACAAAAATGCCGTTTAGCAATTTTACTTTCCAATTACATAAATATGTTCTAAACTCAAGATTTTTGTCCTCAGTTTATATATCAGATGCTAACTTAGTGAAATATTTATGCTATTTTTCGCATTTATTTTCTAAACTCTTCAGGTGCATTTTAATTGCAAAGAAAATGCGTTACAAGTACAGAAAAATTATTCTAATTGAAATGTGTTTTATATGTTCTAATGTTCTCATTACATTCTATTTTAAAATAATAAAGTATTCTTATAATGTTCTTTTCATGCCAAGTTTGAAAAAAATTCTGCTCATAAGAATGAAAAATTATCCTATTCTCAGTCAGAAAATATATGGCAATTGCAAAAAATACGTTATAATTAGTATGCGAACTATTCACCGTTGAATTTTTTCGTACTAATTAAAACACGTTTCTAATTAACATGCAAATTTATGCTACACAAAGCGGTGTTGGGCAAGGGTATCGCGGATGCCGATGTAATTGACATTTACCCCTTTTTGCGCTAATTTTAAAGCTTTGAATTGAAGACTATCTAGAAAAGCTACGATATGCCTCTATACTGTCGAGGAAGAGGCGACATAGAGATAGCTAGAGATATTCTTAGAAAATACTCAAGCAGTTCTCGGTCAAATTGCTAGCTTCTGTCAACAATGGGAGACCCAGAATACAAACCTAGACGACTTAGAAAACGCTGTTGATCGAATGACCGAGATCTGTACAACTTTTGGCGTTCTTCATCAGAGTGTACCCACTAACAGCGCTGCAAATAATTCAGTCTATCTTCCTCATTAATTCGCGGATTCTCGAAAACTGCACGTGCAGACCGCTGATTAATTCGCGGACCCTCCAGCGCTGCACGTGCAGACCTCTGCTCCTCAATGCACCTAGCATGCGACTCTGGTCAATATTTGGAGCCGAGTAAGCGATTTCACTGATTCAACGGCAGCCGTAAGGTTGCTCAGTAAAACCGCCCGTTTCGAGTCCAAAGTCCTGTCTTCGTCTTCAAAAAGTTCTCTCAGAAATTCCCTGTAATTTAGCAATGCTAGCCCAGCGAAAGTGTTTCGCAGGAATTCCAGTTGATCCTTTATAATTTCAACACGAGGACGACCTTTTTCGTCACTGCTGCTCACCGGGCATTGGTATTCACAAAAACAGGCACTCTCTGTATTTAAACCTTCGAGTCTCGTACAAAGATGTGTTCGTATAACGTCTAAAATACTCGTCAGGCCAATAACAGCATCCACATATAGCTTAATTCTCCCCATAACACCCATACGTTATCCAGAAAACAGGTAAGAGAATTTTCAAACTTATCAGGTGGAAGTCGTCGTCTTGATCAAACACCACATTCTTGTTACTAATGTACAAGGAAATGTGTAACAGTTAGAGGGGAGAAATTACAATCAGATCTTGGGAATTAGGATTAAGAGGTGGTAGGAAAGAAAATGAAGTCTCAACAGTTCAAGATGTACAAACCATGTCATTTATCTCTGAAAGGATTTACATACAGTAAAAAGTGGGAAAATGATTTGACGAGAACCGGATCCTTTAAACTTGTGTAATCTTTCATTGCAAAAGTACACAAAAGTATTTTAAGGGAAAATCTTGAATTAACTTTCGTCTGTCCTGTCATCCAAACCATGTGCCTCTCCTACAACAAAGGAAGAGTGCATTCTAATAGTTCTAAAAGTTCACACCAATGAAAGTTGTTGAATTGACGAATCACAAAGGTGAGTAAACTAATTAACTTTATTAAAATTCAAATGTCCTTAAAATGGAAGAAATGCTTGTGTCAAAGTCGTGCTTGGTATTTGCTTTGTATCTTAGAGAATGAGTGATTGGTTTATGCATGACAGCGATCCTCGCGGTAATCAACCCTACTCATGTGGTAGTGGAAATAAGGCCTGAAAAAATTTGAAACCTGTGTGGGATTTAAACCCATGACCTCTGCAATACTGATGCAGTACTCTACCAACTGAGCTAACATGCTAACTGGGAGCTGGTTATTATGGTGGCTCATATTAAACCTGTTGAAGAGATAAATCAATGAATTTTTTAGGCCTTATTTCCACTACTACGTAAGTAGTGCTCATTACTGCGAGGACTGCTTTCATACATTTCATGAAACCACAGCACGCACAACAGAATTTTGAGATTGAGGTCCCAAGATATTCACAGGTCTTATCAAAAAGTGCGAAAAATAAAGTTATTTGCTTAATTTTCAACGTTCAGTTTTTAGAATCGTGGGAAAATGTTTCAACAACTGATTAACATTAAATTCCAGAGGTGATTAGCAAGTAACTTCTCCTTATAATATCCATACATAACCACGCAAACAGGTAATGAGAATACTCAAACTTATCAGGCAGAAGTTGTAATCTTGATCTAACACCTAATTCTTGTAACTGATTCACAAGGAAATGTGTAGCAGCTAGAGGGGAGAATTAACAATCCAATCTTAGGGGTTAAAGGCTTAAAAATTCGCTTTTTTCTTTCCATCCTCAGGAGCATTGCTGAGTCCGCTACCCATGATTCTTGTAGTGCGTTCAATATCACACAGCTACAGTCTGAAAGAGCTTTCTTCCTTGATATCGATTCCTGCCAAGAAGTTTGGTAGCGTAGGAGTTGATGTCCAAGACCTTCTGGTAACCAGCAGCACGAGAATACGCACAAAAGAGCTGGATAAATAACGAGAAAAAAAAAAGGTTTCCTGTCCTGTGTATTTATTTAGGCTGTTTTTCCTTTCTTAACCTCGTTTCCAGATCATTTCAATCCTTCCTCCCTTACTCAATCAATGAAAAAAATATGAAATGAGGTGTTTCCAACCCCCTCCGCCCTCCTAAGTCCGTCCCTAAAGGAGAGGGGGAGAAAAAGGAAGGAAGGCAGAGCTTTCTCTCTTTCCTTTTTACTGCATACCACGATGTTTCGATTGTATGATGTTGCCAGTCTATCAGACGTTATAACCCACCCATTAATTTTGGCGCGATTTTATTGGTTACTTTACGTCACGTTGTGCAAAATCACAGGACAGTTATCACGCAATAACCCCCGTCCGCGTCGATATTTGTCCTCTGATTTTTCCGTCAAAAAGAAACATAGTCAACACAGGAGTCTCAACTTTTACATTCTCCTATTTACATGGAAGGAAACCAAACTGGTTTTTTTTTGCTTGCTTGTGTCAATCACGCGCATTCACCATCAGATCACCACTGGCATTTCAACTGTGTTTACGCGAAGTTTAATTGCGATGTGAAAATATTAATGGGAGGGTTACAAAATAAATAAACCCCGTTCTGGCTTGCTGGTATGTCGGCTAATAATGTCCTTGGCTGAGAGATTGTCCTCAAATTTTCATATTTGCCCTCGAAGCTTCGCTTCTCGGCCAAATATTCATTTTTTCGGACAATCTCACAGCCGCGGAAATTATCAGCCGACATACCAGCCGCCCGAAGGGGTTTATTTACTAAATAACTTAACGTAACCTTATGAATGGACTGCCCTCTCAACCATTCTTTCCTTACTGAGATGAAACGTGTAATTCTCCCTTTCAGCTTCTTCATATATTTCCTTTAAATTAGTTTATAGGGTTAAGCGTTACATCAAAACAACACGCATTAGCTGTAAGTTCATCTATTTCCAAGTCCATCAGCTGTTTGCTACATAATGTACTACAACATAGTAAATCGTTATATTTTCAAACCCTTTCCACCCTAATGTCGGTTTGCAAATTCTTCATACTGTCCTCTGTACATTTTCTGTGCTACTGACATGTGCAGTAGTCAAGAGATATTCTGGAAGGTGATACTTTCCTTTATTACCCAACTACACTCCGTAGAGCACAAATAACGCCATAGACGAGTACAAATATCACGCGGTATTTGTCCTCCAGAGAACTAGTTAGACAGGTTTTCTCGCATCGTGTAAGCGACCAATAGGATTGAAGTTGCAAAAAAAAAAAATGGTGGAAAATTGAAATCATTTTTCTGACGACGAGGAGTCGGATTGGCTGGAAAATATTGTTCCAAGTTTATTTGATAAATCGAACAAAGAATAACAGTTAGACGATAATGAAATTTCATCAGTTATTGAAGAAAATAGAAACAGTAACGCGACAATGCGCGAATTCCGTTCTGCTTCGCATACTTCTGTCACGCACTCACGTTAAATAAATATTCGCAAAACTCTCTTGTATTGAAATAACAATTTGGCGTGTTAAATAATAAAAAAACTTATTAGACGTTTTAGTGTATCGTATCGCTTAGCATTTTTACTCGTTATTTGTATGGTGACTTGCCCTACGCAAAATACGGCACAAGTCGTTAAAAATACTCAGCCATACTACACAACAAAACATCTAATAAGATACATATATTCTCCAATTCTTTAAGTTTGATTCAGCAATAATTCTGTAAAGAGAAAATAGCTGCTAGTCACTCTGAGGGGTTCAAGGGTAAGATAGCCGCTTGCTTCCTTGTTACAGTTATTTACATGACGCATATGAAGTTTAATATTTTTCCTTCACTCCAGGTTCAAAACATCATGCGCCCTGAATCCTACGAGAAAAGTCATCCTAACCAAGGAAGCCGGCAAAGAAAACATTGAGATAGCAGAAAATGAGCGTCCTCGACTCGTTGTGCAAGCGAAAACTGAGTAAGAAGAAGCTGTTAAGCAAGCTGAGATAACCATTCAGCGTGCGGAGTCTAAGGCGAGGGTGTTCCTGTCCAAGGCGGACGCAGAAGCCAGCAGTATCAGGGCAGCATACGCTGAGGAAACGCCAGCATTCCAGCAGCTCAAGAACGACACCCTCAGTAACAGTGTTGTAGGGCTTCTCTCGTATCTTGGAGTGCGACTCATCGCTGGAAACAATAACATTGTTAATGTAGCGCTGAAGGCTCGAGCTAAAACCAGCACCTAACCCTTCAGCGCCCAACGTCTAAGCTGTAATTAATTCACCCTGGAGGTTGCTATAGATTTTCCTTTGATGGTTCCAGGTGAAATTAACATATTACAACCGGCAAGTTTTATGTGATCAGGTCTTGTGTCACGGGTTAAAAAAGAAACAATGTAAGCAAGCCCCTGTAATGAACAGGGTCGTTAAAGTGAAGTCGTAAATTTGTGTTTATTTCAGATTTACCTGAGCTCAGCTTAGGCTATAATTAGCCCATCTTGGCTCTCTTTGGTTGGAGTAAAATCCCAGAAGATGCATAGGCTAAAACAAACAAACAAACAAACAAACGCACATGTACACGGAAAGACAAGCTTGAGTTCTTTTATCTGGGCTAGCTGAGTCCAAGGTTTAGGAGAAGAGAGATGTCCTCGATAAAACGTTGTAATTGCAATTGAAAGCGTAATAAAACAGTAGCAGTGAATTATTTGAGGTAAAGATAACTGCATGGTTTGGTTCTAAAATAAAGAATAAAAACAATTTGCATCTTAAGTTTCTTTAAGCTGACGTAGAAAAGAGTTCGAGCAAAGTACGTTAGAGCAGAACGTCAGATAGCCATGGTTTCCGCTAAAATCAGTCCCCCCTCCCCGCCAACTCCTCCCCAACACCATTGATAAGTGGCTTTACTCGGCTCTTATAAGATAAAATAGCTCTGATTTCCCATTGTAAATAGAATCACTCTTCATGATGAATATCCTCATGATGAAAACTGTCTAATGTGTCCATGTAATTCAATCAAAACACCTTCCATCTCAGTAAACATGAGTTAAATCGTTCGATTGACTTCTACTGTTCTACGACACAATAACGAAAACCTCCGAGGTAATTAAGTTACGAAAACTCAGTCCTCGTTTATAGTTAATATTCCACCCAAAAACTTGCTTTATTTCCCTATTAATACAATGATTCAAGCCTTAAAATTTAACGACATTTTGTTACATATCATACCATATAATTATTCATATCGTTCCAAAATGCGCGCACGTCCCCCTAAAAAGGTGCGCAAGTCATCCAATGCAAAGCCCAACCAAACTCAGTTATTCCTTTAGCCGACACACGTTTAATCTTCAGCCTTTCTCCGCACCAAGATGGCTATCTTTTGATGAAGGTGTTGTTTCTTTTGAAAAATACAGCTCATGTGATTTTACTACCTTCCTCGCATACCATTTGTTCGTACGATTCATGCGATTTAAGAGCTAAGAAATAGCCAGGTATGATATAAGAGAGTAGTAAAAGTTTCCTCTCCACTCTTGATCCAGCTCAGTAGCTTAAAAAAGCGACTTGAAGTTTCCAGTTCCAACGCCCTGCACAAGAAGAAGAGAAAAGAAGAATAAGAAAGTTTACTCCGTTGTATATTCACCTAAAATATTAAAGTTATCAATCTGATATACCGACAACAGTTTGCCACTTCAATATCTGCTACTATCCAGCCATCCTATGTTTGTAAGAATGGAAGACGATTGAAGACCAGAAGAAAGTTTTTATACAGCGAGGAGCTCCTCGTAGGAAAGTTTCCCAACGATAATCGATTGTCATCCTGGATTGCATTGTGTTTGCTATGCTTCGCTCTGTGATTGGATTAGAAACCTCATGCCACCCTCTCAACCAATCGGAAGCAACACAGACACCAATCACGACTTTGGTCACCCGCGTTTTCCTCGCGCCTTCACTTTGAGAACCTACCGGCTTCTTAAGAAGTATTTTTTTCGATCAAATTTGTCGTTTGGATGTCCTTAGCTCAGAATTTACGATATTCAGTTGAAGTCCCTTTAGTTTTAATTGCCAGAAAAGAAGATGCATCCTTAACAATACAACACTCCTCATCAGGGCCCCCATCACCCCACCCCTACCCTCTCTCACCTGGTGATTGTGCCTCTGTATAACTTCTAAGAATAGTGTAGGTCTGTCCTGCATTGGTTTTGTGAAAATCTGCAGCAGGTGGCCCTTGTCATCAAAATCGACTAAAATCTTCAGATCTTTAAGCTAGAACATGAAAAACAATATTTAAACAGAGCTTATTAAGATTTGTGCCCCTGGCCCAGGAAGCCTGAGACTTCAACCGTCAACCTTGGTTCGTTAATAATCAAAAACAGTCCTAGGTACTCATTACTAACTCTCATTACTGTCTTTTATACAATTCATATGATGTGAGTTCGGAGAATTTGTTATTGGATCAACTAATAATCCCTTGGTTGATATTTTACAAAAACTAAGACCTCCTAAAATCGAATTCGTCGAAATATAGAGTCACATTGTGGCCTGAAAATACTTAAGATATCTCAGTGAAAACCACTTTTTTTGGTGTAAATGGAGACGCGATTGGCCCTTGCCTTGTTTCCTAGCGCTTGCTTTCCTTGTTGTTTGGTTGCCTAAGAAGAACAGATCTCTTTGACTGTCCACTTTAATACCAGTATTTCACATGCTCTTCGGCTTGGGGGCACATTTTTTCATAGTAGATGAATTAGTTGGGACGATGATAGAACAAATCCTTTTTAGTGGTAAGACGGAAAACAACTGTGGGGAAAACCCCTCCCCAATCCCCCTTCTCCATTACTACAGTAATAGCAAAAGGAAAATAAAAGGGGGGGTGCAGGGGGGGGGGTAGGTCAAGAAGAAAGCATAAATGGGAAGTAAAAAGTAAATTAAATAAATAAATAAATAAATAAATACGTAAATTGAAGCTCCCCCTAAGGGGTTTTTCAGCCACAATGTAAACTAAGTGCTTAAAAATCCCCACTGGCAGGAGGGAGACCAGTGGACTATTTACAGAGCGCAGCCGAGTAAGGAGCAAATAGGTACTCAATGAACTTGCATTGCTTTGCTTTGTTGATCTATTTATTTATCGGTGAAGAATCCGTATTTTAACTGTTAGACTAAGCATTGCGCAAAATTACTTGATGATATTGCGTGAAAGATGACAGTTAGTAAACCTGGAAGACAGGAAAATAGCTGTCAACTAACTATGATTATTACCTGCTTTCTTCCTTACGCGATACCTGTTTAAATTTTATTTTCTTTTATATTCTGTGAAATGTCGAGTAATCAGAGAACAATGAAGAATATGACACATGCGCATGGAATCAGAGTACGTAGGTTCCGTCTACTTACTTGGATGGAATTTATTGATTTTTTTTCAATGCCTGAGAAGATTTTCGTAAAAGTTAAAGTTCTTTTACCATTTAAATTGCGACAGGCATGTAATGAATGTCTCGTTTACTGCAACTTTATCGTATCTGCTCCAATCAAAAGTAATTAATATGTGGGTTTGGTGATTCAATTGCAATAAACAAAACCTTATTATCCGAGGTTTACATTTACTCAGCGTGAATGGACTTCGGGCGAGATAAACGATAACAGTAAGGACGAGAACGACTGCGAAAGTGACAAATATAGCTAGGCAGAGGATCATATTTGATTGGCTATTTGATGTGAGTGACCGGTGACGTTTGGTCGAAAGAAAGCAAACAGTCTGGTAGAGATGGCTTTCTTTAGTAGCTAGGCAGCGATGTCGTAAGGTCGTGCTAAGTACTGGTGTTTTAAACAAACGATAAGGTTCAATTATTTAGTGTGATATAAAAAGGAGTAACACCTCGATCATGGTTAAGGCAGTGACTTGGGGAAAGACATTTGTGATATCACACTACGGTAAAAAACTGAAAAATACAGTCAACAAAGGGGAAGACAATCACAAACGAGGTCAGTTAATAGGTTTCAAATTTCATTTAGTACCTAAAGTATATCGTATCCGTTAATCAAACTGCGTAGTACCGGCGCGGGTAAAGTTTATTTGTTTAGAGCTACCCTCAACCAATAAAGTCAACTGCCAAATGTCGTGCTGATGAGCCAAGCTTATGCAGATCTTTCGAGAGGGAAGCTTTAGGAGGAGATGATGAAATTTATAATTTTTTTCTGTCTCTGAAAGGGAGATGTAGAGGGCTATTCAGAAATTTTCCGTGAATGATCAAATGTTCAAATCCAATTGCAAAGTGAGATCATTTTGGTTTTTGTATTTCAAACGTTATAACGGATGAACATGCAAAAATAAAAAAAAATTTTACTCCGTTTAACAGGGGACATCAGGCCATAGTGTGGGCAGCATTTTCAAATAGGAGGGGTATGAGGGAGGTTTTATAGCTACGGGTAATTTGAACGGGAAATGATTAATTTTTAAATAAGATCGAGAAAAAGATCAAGAAGTGATGTATCTTTGCTCAAGAAGATTCATTATGTACTAGAGGTAAACGAATGACTCTCATTGCACAGTTTCAAAACGAAAAAGAATTTATTTCTCTAAAATTACAAGAGATAGCAAGGGTTTAACTCTCCAGTTTTCACGCGACTTCATAACATTTAAAACGAAAATCGATAATTACGGAAGAATGAGTAAAGTTAGAATTCTGGGATAAAGATATAGAGAGCTGCTCAGCAGTTTAGTAAGAATAATTGGGTGTTCCATGTTGACTGAATGCATTTCGGTTTTGTACGTCAAGAATTTTATAGATAAAGCTAGATGGATTTGAGCACGTTGAAACAAAATAATTTACTCTCTTTTACAGAGAATCTCAGGCTTCAGTGTCCATCGCTTTAAACGGTTGTATTTTCTTTACCAAAGTGATCATAGTACAACTGAAGTTTCCTTCTTGAAACGGTAAGCAATCTGTGCGTAACAATTAACTCTCAATGTCTTCGTGAAGTTTTCATTTTCTACCCAGGGTGTTATTTGTACAATCAATGACAAATACAAACGAAAATAAGTGAATCTGTTTTGGTTTTGTACGTTTATAGGAAATGATGGATTTGAGCTTCCAAGATGAAACATTTTTTCTCTTTTCAACAGGTAACGTTAGACTTCGGTATCCGTCTCTCTGGAACGGTTAGATTTTCATTTCAAGTTCGATCACAGTACAACTGAAGCTTCTTTTTTGAAACGGTAAGTTATCTGTGCGGGATGATCGGAACATTGTCTTCGTGAATACTACCTTTTATAGTGGGTGTGATTTACATGACGAAAATAGGAACAAAAATTGGTGAATATATTTCGGTTTGGCACGTCAAACGTTTATAACTAATGATGGATTTGAGCTTCCAAAATGAAATATTTTACTCTGTTTTACAGGAAACGTCAGGCGTCAGTGTTCATCTCTTTGGAACGGTTGGATTTTAAAGATTTTAACCGCCTCCCGGTTAGCTCAATGGATAGAGCGCTGGACTGTTGTGCGGGAGGTCGAGGGTTCGAGCCCCGGCCGGACCAACACTCAGGGTCTTAAAATAATTGAGAAGAATTTGCTGCCTTTCTATAACATCAAGAAATGGTTAGATATTCTAGTCTTCTCGGATAGGGACGAATAAATGGAGGTCCCGTCTCCTGCAGGGTTGGGGTAGGAGACGTTAATTTCCCACACACGAGATTACTGTGTGATGGATGTCCTCCCCTGGGGTGGGATGGGTGGGAGGGTGGACTAGCACGAATGGTTCCTATGTTCCTTTCTAGTCCTTCCCCACTGCAAAACTTAATGCACTGAAAATGGACTAAATTAAATTAAATTAAAATTAAAGACAAGATCGACCACAGAACAACTGAAGCTTCATTCTTGAAACGGTAAGCTATCTGTGCGTGATTCACTGCAATACTGTATAATTTACCGTATAATTGTATTCGTGAACGTTTCATTTTCTAGCTGGTGTGATTTGCATGATCGGAGACTAAAAAACTAACTGATGTAATGGATAAGAAAAACGGAGGAAGTCGATCTGTAATTTGCTCGAAAATGACCTCATTATCATCGGTCTTTACCCTTAAAGGCGTTTACTCCAGATTACTAAGACATGATAACAAGCAGATAACATTAGCTTTATCCAAAGCAATAAATAATAATTGATACTTCTTTTTTTGAAACTCTCCTCAAAACTAACAGCAGTCATTTCCGCTGCTTTATTGTTTGTATTTCCTTTTTTCTTTGACCAAGAAAAATTCGAAATTTGAGAGCACCAATACCGAACAATCGTCCGATTAGTGATGAAAATTCTTTGTGGCTGAGTCCTTCCTTGTAATGGAAATTTATGAAACAATTGCAAACTTGAAAAGCTTGTCTCCTGTTTAATTCAGTATTTTGTTTCCCCCAAATAAGAAAAAAAAAACCTTTAAACACGACTGGTTTTTTGTGTCGAGGTTAAGATAACCCATTTCCGGGAGTTTGCAAAATTTTCATTTTCTAAGGATACCGGGGATAGTGGGTAAAATGTCCTTAATAACACCGTGTCGCTCGCTCGCTGCTCCTCTTTACTGAAAAAAAGCTCATTTCTAAGAGCTTACGTGCATTTTTCTTGAGAAAGATGGCTTCAAATCAGAATAACCGTTTTAAGAGCCTAGATTCATCAGTGGAAGAGTACATAGACGGACAGGAAAATGAAAACACCAAGAAAAAGACCAAACACGATGCCGCTGTGTTCCACGAATTTCTTGTTTTGAAGGGCGAAACAAAACAAAAAAATTAAGTCTCGGGTTTCCACTTCTTTATTTTAAATTTTGAACTTCCATAGAACTATTTAGACATATTTTCAGGATGTCTTAATTTATTCTACCTAGTTCTGCCTTTTAACGGCATTTTTGCTCGATAATTTAGATGTAAGGGGCCGACCATTTAACTTTTGAGGGGGGGGGGGTGGGTGATTTCTGGTTAACAAGAAAATGTTTTCCTAGCAATCTGCTGTGTAGGATATTTTTTTCCGATTTTACATAACTTGTGAATAAAAATCGTACGCGCTCGCCAACTGTGAAATAACCTATAAATTTTCATAAGTAACAATTACAATTATGTTCGAAGGAAATTTAATGTTCGAAAGAAATTTGACGTATTTTAGTTCTGAACTCATTAAACGACGTCAATGACCTCAGGTCCTCTGTTAGTTTGTTCCACATGTTTGCAGAGTTGCATCTGAAGGAGTGGAGATCATAAGTGGTTGTATTGACATATGGAATAACAAGTTTCCTTGATCCTCGTAGGTTGTATTCAGTACTCCTCATTTGAAAAAGAGCAGTTATGTACTTCGGCATCGTTTCGAAATGAATTGTCTTAAAAGCTGTTTTCATCATGTCTTGGCACCTAATACTATACAGATCACTAAAATTAATTTTTCTCAGTAGCTCCTGGTAGTGTAGAGACTTCTCATCTAGAACAATCCTGAGCGCCCTTTTGTTCAGATGCTCTAATTTATTTCCATTTCGAGCCCCGAAAAAGTGCCAAACTGCTGAGCAATATCTAAAATATGGAGCAATAAAGGCCTTGTAAAGTTTACATTTCACATCTGTTGGTACTATTTTTCTAAAACGGGAAATTACATTAATTTGATTGTTGACCTTTTTACAAATGTTTTTAACATGACTGTTGAACTGCAGATTCTTCAGTTGTCAATGTTCACTCCCGAGAGGTCAATGTTATCTTTACCGGAATATTAGTGTCAGTCACTGTAAAACTGAAGGTGTAGTTTGTATTCCCTAAAATCAGTGCTTGATATTTGTCAGGATTTGTAATCATGCCATTTATACCAAACCATTCGGGTCATCTTCGAGAAGTTGGCATTGAAGTTTAATTTCTAACTTCACTGGATCTTAATCCGAGGCATAAATTTGTTCATCATCAGCATAAGCATTGATACAGACTCTTTTCAGGAAGTAAAAAAGATCATTCATAAATACGTTGAAGAAAAGGGGTCCAAGGGACGGATCCCTGAGGTACTCCTTCTATAACCGGCAGCCGAGATGAAAACTTGTCATCAACTTTAACTCTCTGCGATCTTCCAGACAAATAACTTCGCAACAGAGCAACGCCATGTTCGGCTACCCCATACGCCTTCAACTTAGCTAGCAGCAACTCGTGTGGCACACAGGCAAAGGCCTTAGAAAGGCCTAAAATAACCATATCTATGGTCTCTATACACTTGAAGGCGTCAACTCCATATGATTAAAATATGGCACCTAGCAGCTTTCTCCCGGTAACAAATATATGATATAGTTTGCCAGAACGAGGAAGTTTTTGTGGGAATATAACATCTCCTGAGCGTTCGGATCAATCTTAGATGTTTTAGTGTTTAGTAGTCCTGAGTTTTTTTTTTCTTTTGTTTTTTTGTTTTTTTTGAGTTGAGCCGTGTTTTGGCAATCCCGTAAAGCAAATCAGAATACAAACAAGTGGCAAAAATACATATATTATTAACCAAGCGCGAGGGCCGTACTGGGAGAATATCTGCTCGAGGTCTTGATAGTACGGATCGAGCGCAGCGAGACCAAGGGCCGATATTCTTCCAGTACGGTCCCGAGCAAGCTTGGTTAATAAGAGATTTATTATACGACTGAAGTTCAAAAGGACACAAGTACGGTATCATTCGGGACAATTCGGGAAAGTGCCCAGTCCAATACTGAGAGAACATTGACCGGCAATAGAGCATTTTGATTGGTTGATTTTAGTTATTGGCCTTCTGACTGCCCGAGTCGGGTAATAATTAGCAATATTGCGCGCCAAAACGTCTAATAAGAACCAACTGTCTAAATATTGCGCGATATTTGTATTCGATTCACGCGTTCTTTGTACTCTGCTCAGCGCAGTTAGATAACAGCTAAGTGCTTGTACATGGTTAACAGGAGATAATTTTTGCAGAGAGAAAAAGGCAAAAGTTTCCGTTCTTTGCTCCTTGGTAGGGAACCAAATTTTAAAATCTGTTCCCGAAATCTGGCGTAGTTGTAACTCAGCAGTCGGAAACCTCAGACAAGAAAACGACTTGGGCTGCTAGTCAATTATCTTAGTGCTTCATAGTAGCTGAAATCACTGGCCACATGCATTTTGTTCGTTTGTTTGTTTGTTTTTAAATGACGCGGCAAAACAACAACTAATATTGTGGACACATCCCCAACTCTTGTTTCATCTGTAAGGATTATTACTTTTTCATTACCGACAGTTTTTTTTCCTTTTTTGAAGGTAAAAGCATCATCCAAGTACTAACTTTGTTTTCAATAAAGTGAACGCTGAATGTTTTGACTTTTTCAAAAGTAAGTTCATTTTTTTTTAAGATTACTTGTAGGTCTTGTGTTTTTAAGTGGCAATCCTAACTGAAGTAGAGGGAAAATGTCTACTATACTGTAGTCTAAAATGGCTATTTTAGCGCTGACGTGTTGCGTCTACAAGCCAGTGAAACACAACAAACAACAATTACATCTCATCACAAACAGTCCTTCGTTCTACTTTTCGCTCTTCCGCTCTTCTCCTAACTCCTTCTGGTTTATTCGTCGAAATACCATCTTATTTTGAAATAATTTTACATGTACTGTGAACAAGGACAGTTGTCTTTTACCTAGTCTGAGTGATCACCACATCTGAGCGCGCACGTTATATATGTCTGCCATTTATTACCAGCCCGCAAAAAATTACCGCCTTCCCTAGTCTCTTCGAAAAATGCCCAAAACTCTAGGTTCCAACTGTTACTTTGACGCCAAATGGTAAAATAAATTATTCTTTGACGGTTTAATATATTGAGACCTTCTTTAAACAATTTTACCAACCATTCATCAGAATACTGTAATTATTCCCGTTTTTAAAGGTGGTGATGAAACTGACCTAGTAATTATCGGCCAATTTCTTTCTTTCAGTCTTTAATAGAATCGTTGAAAAGCTTATGTATAATCGCCTAAAACAATTTATGAACAAGCATAATATATTTTACAATTATCAATCTGGATTTCGTGAAAGATGCTCAACGGAACATGCCATCTTAGGCATTGTCAATAGAATTCAACTCAATATGGACAAGGGCATGTTTTCGTTCGGGGTCTTTATTGATCTGCAAAAGGCATTCGATATACTGTCGATCAATATATCTTATTACGTAAGCTGGCTCGTTGCGGAATTCGTGGTATAATCAATGATTGGTTCTTTTCATACTTAAATGGAAGAACCCAAACCACTCAGGTCGGTGCCTATATTTCTAAAAAAGAAAAAACCTCTTGTGGAGTGCCACAGGGTTCTGTTTTGGGTCCTTTGTTGTTCCTGATTTATATTAATGATATTTACAAGGCTTCAAACAAACTAGGATTCTACCTATTCGCTGATGATACAAACCTGTTATTTGCTGATAAGAATTTAAAATCACTTGAATCTGTTGTAAACGTGGAGCTACTTAATGTATGTGACTGGCTAAGCGCTAATAAACTCTCCTTAAATATAAAGAAAACTAATTTTGTTATCTTTCATCCATACCAAAAACGCTTATATTATGAAGTTAAACTTAATATATGACAACCAAAGTAAGAGACTGCTAAGTATAGAGCGTAAATCATGTGTTAAGTACTTGGGGGTACTAATGGATAGTAATCTCTGTTGGAAATATCATATCAGCTGCATCGCGTCAAAGATCAGTAGTCATATAGGTATAATATCTAGATTAAGGCATTTCGCTCCCTTCGTGACTTCGCTTAATACTTATAGATCTCTTCTTTTTCCATATATCTCCTATGGCCTTACTGCCTGGGGACAGGTAGCCAAAATGCACCTAAACAAGTTAAGATACTCCATTTTGAAAAACGGGTAGTCCGCTTGATGAATTTCTCTAAGTTTAATGTTCACGCTGTTGCACTTTTTATCTCTACCAATATTCTGCCTTTACCTTTAATCTACTTTAAAAATTGCTCTATCTTAATGCATGATGTCTATAACAAAGTTGTGCCATCTAACATCTCTGCTCTCTTTAGACCCATTAAAGATGCTTATCACTATAACACACGATCTTCTACCGCTGGTAACTTCTATGTAAACTACTCTCGACTAAATCACTATAAGAATTCTTTCTCCTCTATGGGCGCAAAAATTGGGAACTGTATTCGTGATGCTTTGAGACAGCTCCCAAAATATAGTTTCAAGAAAAAAATAACCGAATCTTTACTTCAAATCCTTCTAAACCAGGATTCTTATCCTGATATTGATACGTTAATAAATGAAATGACATGAAACTAGATTTCGTTAAAATAAAGAGGATTTTGAGCTTTTCCTGTTTTTAATTATGTGCTCGTGGCTTCGTAATTAGTATACCTATATTTTTTTATTCACTTTTGTAATTGACATCTGTACCTTTGTAATTGTTATTTATTTTTTGTCATTAGAATAATGTTATTTTTAATATGTAATTGACACGTTTCTCATACTACCTGCCTCGATTAGCTTCGCTATACTGCTGGTAGACTTAATCTAGAAGTTAAATTGTGATTATAAATAAAGATGTTGTAGACTACCTAATTTTTCCAATTCTTTTGGACTTTTCCTCAGAGTTCGACCAGTTGCACTGTTTTCTTCCTAGAAGTTTATATTCTAATTCGCTACCCCGCTCAAACGAATATAAAACATTTATCATTCAAGCGGAATAAAAGCGGAATAAAAATACCTGTCAAAATGAGCCACAGCAGCGTCAATGGTATACTTTTTAATTTACTAATTTTCAATTAAACTTTCAAGCGTTATTATAAATCGAATGCATTTCAATTTTATGAACAAATTCAAACCTTAACAACGTGAACGTGAACGGAACGCAACAAACCGGAAGCTCAGAGTTCATCTTCGCTACATTGTTAAAATTTTTAATGTCTAGTTCGCGGCGGCCAGGCTTCCTGCCCTTAATTCTCTCAGTTGATTTGACGTCATCTTAGTTTAAAAAGAGAAGGAAAACTGGAGGGGGCTAATATCAATGGTGGCGGGGGGGGGGGGGGCAGGGGGCTTATAACCGGATTAATATTTATTTTTGTTTCCAAAAAGAAGGGTCTATAACCAGCGGGGCTTATAAGCGAGGGGGCTTATGACCGGAATTTTACGGTATTCTATTCCACGCATCTCTTAACCGATTATGTGTTCCTCCTTCGAAGGAACTCTTTTGTGCACAAAGAATCTTGTATCGAACTTGGTTCTGCCTATTGTGCAGGGGTTTTCTACATTTTTGTACCTGTTATAACCTTCCTTCTGAAAGAAAACAGAAAACTCTTAAGCAAAGTAATCCAAATCAAGTTTGTAAACAAACATCAAGTGATTTGAAATATCTGATGACCAGGAAGCGGAAACTAAACAAGAGCAGTTCATATACGTTAAGTGCATCGACTAATAGAGTTGTAAAACATATTTTAGGGAAAGTAAAGTTCGCTGTTTTTTTGTCTAAGCTGAGATATTACGGGAAATGGAATACATGCACAAAAACGATACCAATCGACATTACGTCGCCACATAAAAGATGAGGTCAACCTAATTTGACCATGTTCACTGAAATCAGTCAATCAGCAAACAGTTGGTGAGAAATTGATGAAATAATCACGTTTCCAGTATATTATTCCCTATTAATTGCCGATCTTTAATTTCATAAGCTATGAAGTTCTGGATATCAAAATACTGTTCCGTCAAGTTTAACTAGAGCTAAAACTTCTTACGCAAACGGGGGAAACGTGTAGCTCAAACTTCCGTGACTTGAACACCATAACAGAATTCATACCCAGATCCCTGGGATACTTTCAAACCAATGGCTCCTCGTATAGCCATCAGATACTGTAGCTACTGACCTTTAAGAGAGGGTTCCCATGAGGTTAATCACTGGTCGTAAATCGGCCAAAAATTTAAGCCGATAGTCGTAAAAAAAAGTTAACTGTAAAAAAAAAAACCGAATGATATTAACAGTTAGCCGTCAAATGGCCAAAACGTTAACGGTTAGCCGCAAAAGCCATCACTCCATGGAGACCCTCTTAAAGGCATCATTAAGGCTGATCATATACTGGGTTTGGGTGCTCAAATTGTTCAGACAACGAAACCAAGGTTTCTTTTAAATCTTCTAAATTATTCGCCTCAGATGTGTAGTAGTTAACTCTCATTTTTTTTCTCAATAACAGCGAAGAGAGCTGTGATGGACAAAACAGAAGAAGAGTTTATCACGTTAGCTATCAGCATAGGTTTAGCTGTCGTCACTTTCCTTCTCAACACTGGTTTCGTTAGAAGAGCCATCCTATTGTGCGAAGAATGCTCAGTTCTATTGAACAATAGAAATTCAGCAATAACAGTCCAGTTTGGAAATTACTTCACCAAAGCATTTTAAATTTAAGGAGAAATGTGGTGTCCAAAGTATTACTCTTGTGTCAGGACTCTGATGGCAACTTCCATAAAGGTTACCTAAATTTAGTTCTTGCTAGAATACTTAGAGCTCAAAATAATCTTAGGGAGGCAGTAAAATTTTATGAGACGGCAAAAAACATCATGAATGCATCTGGCAGTGCAAAAGAAGAAGCAGAATGCTACAGGGAACTGGGAACATTATTCGAGTTGCTTAGTGAACATAACAAGGCCCGAGAATATCTGGAAAAAGCACTCGCTATCAAAAAAGCTGTTGGCGACAGAGATGGAGAAGCAACAATCTACGGAAACAACAACAAACATATGAAACATATGTGTGAACTGCGGTTATGAGACGTATATGAGAACGATCCTTCGCAGTAAAGCACTATATTGCTCAAATAGTGCTTTACTGCGAAGGATCGTTCTCATATACGTCTCATAACCGCAGTTCACACATATGTTTCATATGTTTGTTGTTGTTTGATTTATCATCTACGGGTTTATATCGAATTAATTTGATGGCCTGCTCCCAGTTGGCTTGTTAGCTCAATTGGTAGAGCGCTGCACTAGTATCGCAGAGGTCAGTGGTTCGAATCCCGTACAGGCCTGAAATTTTTTTCAGGTCTGATTTTCACTATTGCTCAAATAGTGCTTTACTGCGAAGGATCGTTCTCATATACATAAATCTACGGAAACTTAGGAACATTGTTCCGATCACTTGGTCAATACGACAAGGCCCGAGAGTACCTGGAGAAAGCACTCGCTATCAAAAAAGCTGTTAGCGACAGAGATGGAGAGGCAACTATCTACGGAAGCTTAGGAATACTGTTCATATCGCTTGGTCAATATGAAAAGGCCCGAGGGTATCTGGAGAAAGCACTCGCTATCAAAAAAGCTGTTGGGGGTAGAGATGGAGAAGCAACAAACTACGGAAACTTAGGAATGCTTTTCTTATTGCTTGGTCAATATGACAAGGCCCGAGAGTATCTGGAGAAAGCACTCGCTATCAAAAAAGCTATTGGTGACAGAGTTGGAGAAGCAACAATCTACGGAAGCTTAGGAACATTGTTCCGATCGGTTGGTCAATACGACAAGGCCCGAGAGTATCTGGAGAAAGCACTCGCTATCAAAAAAGCTGTTGGCGATAGAGAAGGAGAGGCAACTATCTACGGAAGCTTAGGAACATTGTTCATATCGCTTGGTCAATATGACAAGGCCCGAGAGTATCTGGAGAAAGCACTCGCTATCAAAAAAGCTGTTGGCGATAGACATGGAGAAGCAGCAAACTACGGAAGCTTAGGAACATTGTTCCAATCGCTTGGTCAATATGACAAGGCCGGAGAGTATCTTCAAAAAGCACTCGCTATCACAAAAACTGTTGGCAACAGAGATGGAGAAGCAACAATCTACGGAAACTTAGGAACATTGTTCCGATCGCTTGGTCAATACGACAAGGCCCGAGAGTATCTGGAGAAAGCACTCGCTATCAAAAAAGCTGTTGGGGATAGAGATGGAGAAGCAACAAACTACGGAAACTTAGGAGCATTGTTCTTATCGCTTGGTCACTACGACAAGGCCCGAGAGTATCTGGAGAAAGCACTCGCTATCAAAAGAGCTGTTGGCGACAGAGTTGGAGAAGCAGCAAACTACGGAAACTTAGGAACATTGTTCCGATCGCTTGGTCAATACGACAAGTCCCGAGAGTATCTGGAGAAAGCACTCACTATCAAAAAAGCTGTTGGCCAAAGAGATGGAGAAGCAACAACCTACGAAAACTTAGGAGCATTGTTCCGATCGCTTGGTCAATACGACAAGGCCCGAGAGTACCTGGAGAAAGCACTCGCTATCAAAAGAGCTGTTGGCGACAGAGATGGAGAAGCAACAAGCTACGGAAACTTGGGAACATTGTTCATAGCGCTTGGTCAATACGACAAGGCCCGAGAGTATCTGGAGAAAGCACTCACTATCAAAAAAGCCGTTGGTGACAGAGGTGGAGAAGCAGCAAACTACGGAAACTTAGGAACATTGTGTATAGCGCTTGGTCAACACGACAAGGCCCGAGAGCATCTGGAGAAAGCACTCGCTATCAAAAAAGCTGTTGGCGACAGAGTTGGAGAAGGAGCAAGTTACGGAAGCTTATCGGCACTTTATCTGTCTCTCGGTAAATATGGGGAGGCTGACAAATGTCTTGAAAGAGCAATGGCAATTAGAATGAAAGTCGGTGACCGAATAGGAGAAGCAGATGATTTAACAAATCTTGGAATAATCGCTCATAAGCGTGGTTTGTATGAGAAGTCTCAGGAATATCACGAAAGAGCACTTGCAATTCGGATGGAGGCTGGCAGGAGAGAAGGAGTGGTAAACAGCTACGCAAACATGGGATCATGTTTCCAATCCCTTGGTAAATATGACATGGCCGAAGAATACTTCAGCAAGGCCCTCCGACTCAGTAGAGATATTGGACACATTTTGTACGAGTTTCAAATCCTTTGTCAGCTAACGGTGTTGAAACTATCAAAAGTTGATTTTAAAGCCGCCTTTTCGTACCTATTTCAAAGCATTGAAAAGTTCGACATTTTAAGAGGTTCCCTTAAAGAAAACGATCAGCTTAAAACGTCACTTTTAGAGAAGCACGGTACCTTTCCCTACGAGATGCTCAGTCAGTTGCTTTCTTCCACTGCGAAGCCCGAAGACGCTCTTTATGTCGAGGAACTAAGACGGGCAAGAGGCTTGGCCGACTTGATGGCGACTCAATACTCTTTCAAAGAGCAGATTACAGGCAGTCGAGAAACGTGGTGTGGCATTCAGAATGTTATTCCAAGAGAAGGAGACGGTATATGCCTGTATATTTCGATTGATGAAGAATCTGTTCGGTTTTGGATTCTCAAAGCAACGAGAGCCATTCTTTTTTTAGAAAGAGAAGTGAATCTTCACCCAAGCGAGGTGACTGGACTAGTCCCTTCCTTAGATGAGTTTTTCTCAGGAAGCTTCCTAGGCATTTTACCCGAAGAGAAATGCGAAGATCGATCGTTTGACGATACCGAGTCGATGTCGCTTGTCCATGAAAATTGCGCGCTGATTCGTGACGATGATGCTGTTAAAGTTATCAAACCGAATCTTCACTTATGCCACAAGATAATCCTCGCTCCTGTGGCTGATTTACTGAAGGAGTCCGAGGTCATAATTGTCCCCGATTCCTGTATGTACCAAGTTCCATTTGCAGCCTTACGTGAAGAAGGAGGCAAGTATTTCTCGGAGACGGCTAGGATCCGTATCGTTCCCTCTTTAACGACTCTCAAGATTATTCAGGAGAGCCCCCCAGAGTATCACAGTCAGGCCGGGGCATTGATAGTAGGTGACCCTGAGGTTGGAGAGGTGATTTACAAAGGAAGACGCAGGACAATAGAGCCATTGCCATGTGCAAGAAATGAGGCAGAGATGATTGGAAGACTTCTTGGCGTAACACCTCTGACTGCACACCATGCAACAAAGGAAGCTGTACTTCAAGTGATTAACTCAGTGAGTCTAATTCATCTTGCTGCACATGGAGATGCCGAAAGAGGAGAGATTCTTCTTTCTCCTAAGCGCCCAACACCCTTTATTCCACTAGAAGAAGCCTACCTTTTGACAATGGCGGACATCTCACAAATTAAGCTGCGAGCTAAACTGGTGGTACTTAGCTGTTGTCACAGTGCTCGTGGGCAGATTAGAGCTGAGGGAGTTATTGGAATCGCTCGAGCGTTCATAGGATCCGGTGCTCGCTCAGTGTTGGCGGCACGATGGGCCTTGGATGACAGAGCCACAGAGACGTTCATGAGTTGTTTTTACCAACATTTGTTCCGTGGTGAAAGTGCCAGTGAATCTCTTTACGAGGCCAGGAAGTGGATGAGGAATAACGGCTTTGAAGACATTTCTAAGTGGGCCTCGTTCATGCTAATTGGCGACAACGTGAGTTTTGATTTTGGAAAGTGGCCAAAGTCTGCTACACCCAAAGAGCCATGAGTCGAGTAAACTCTGTGCATCAGAAAGTACTGGGACTGAGGAAAGCTTGTTCATTTCAATCGCCCCCCTTCCTTAATGGAAAATGACTCCATTGTGAAAGAGATCTTCAATCAATCAATCAATCAATCAAAGTTTATTGTCTAACGTGAGGCATGGTTGCCCAATTGCCCGAGCCAGAGGTTCATGTATAAAACGGTAGACTAAATTTTCTTCGAGATAAACTGGTGGTAATCCGCCATTGTCGCGAGCATCTCGTCAAAGAGGTTGTAATATATAATACGGAACAGAACAGTTTATAACGCAGAGTTAAAATTTTACAGAGAACAAACTTCAAGAACTTTATTTTTCGAAAAGCGAATTGTTAAGGAGTCAAAATAAGCAAAATTTTCAAAATTTTCTTTTCGACAGCGATTAGTCAATGAAGCCAAGAAAATTGAAAGTAAATTATTTTCTTAAGTGATGCCTATGATTGCCTAAGGACACATTGGGTACTTTTTTCGAAAGATATATTTGTAACACCAAACATATTTTAAATTTTTTGTAATTTTTTGAGAAGGTATCATATGGCACCTCAAGTATAATAAAAAAAGTTTAACCCCATTGGAGTATCATTATGTAAAGTTTTTATGATTTTTCTTTTGGAAGGAAATACGTAATGATATTTAAGATTTTTTTTTAAGTGCCTTCCGTACTCGATTTATTTACTACTATCTTTTTGATGTGACGGAATTAAATCTTCGGGAAATAACTTTTTTTACGAGCGATAAAGGTTTAAGCTACTAATTAGAGAAGCAGCTTAAAATTCAGTAATGTTCGGATTGCAGGAAGAACTTCTAAGGTTATATAAGGACTTCACAAATTGATTTCGTGCATGTACCGGTTACCAGTGAAACTTCAGTAACACAATTTGAACTGGGCTTTTTTAGATTTCAATTTTGTCTTAACTTTCCCATAGATCCATTTTTTGCCGTAATTGATATGCGTTCAAAGAAGAAAGTAAATAAAAATACAAGTTTTAGTTTTTACTCAGGGTACGTTTTCTCGTTTCTTCTTCACCCAAGTTAGCACTTCAATCCTCCTACCCAGTCCTTTTCCGATCGATTGTTGAACAGTCAAACAAAACGGCTGAATAAAAGGAATGATCTTACTGGAGACTTTTTGAACAAGACAAAAAGGAAATAATTAAAATGAAAGAAAAAATAGCCATAAAATTATGGCTGGCTCCAATGGCGGGAAGGATGAGAGGAATCCTTCGTACCCGTCTAAGCACGGGGAGAACTATTTATACCATCACCCCCACCCACGGGGAGTTCATCGTGCGTAGGAGTTGCACTGAATACAGAAATCCACTGCATTGTTAGAGGACTGGTTAATCTGAGCAGTCTTTGTAATCCTAAGCGGAGTTTCTTTTGGATTTAACACTAACATCGGTTGAACTGTGGCTAACGTGCAGTCTGTGAATATAGAAGACAGAAAAATCAGCGGATCAAGCAGCTTTCCGGGGTGAAACGGCGGAGGGTTCTAGACTGGATAAGGTGTTGCGAAGTTTCTCATCAGCTGTTTGTAATTTGAGGATGGGAATCCTATTAATAGGCTTACAAAAACGGAAAGAAGGAGAATTCCAGGAACTCTTCAAGATTTGGAAGTAGTTTAGAAATTTTTATTGAGAGCACTGCTTCGTACAATCTTTAGGGGAGGACTTGTTATTTCCATCCCGTTTGTATTGACACGGTTTTAACCTTGCCTAAGTAACATTTTCCCATGCCATTATGTCATGAAAGGAAACTGTTGTGAGTGAAACAATTGTGAACAATTTCCTCTTCATGGTGTTTTGTTTTAGCTTTGTTTTTCTGAGTTCAATGATAGCGTTTCTGTCTTGTTCATTCATAGTGCTTTGCTGGAAGCCCAATATATCTTTGGTCGGGTGTCACGAAAACTAAGACCTAAGACCTAAGACGTAAGACCTAAGACCTAAGGCCTTGAAAACTAAGACCCCTCGAAAACTAAGACCCATCGAAAAACTTTTGGGTACGGAATATTTTAAAAGAAAGAAGACGTTAAAGTGATCTTTACAACTTGGACAATAGAAGGAACTATGACCTGGAGGAGCTACAACTTGGGAGATCGTGAATTTTACTTGGGGTGTTTACATGCAGAAGAAGTGGGGAGAAACACTCGACTACGTCTCGTGTTTCTCCCTACACTTCTTTCGTGCTCTAGCCGCTTCCTGCGTGCTTTACTACAGAACAGAGCACAGTCAAGGCTTCTCTATTTGTTAACTAGAACCCCCGAGAAGGAGGAACTTAGAGAAGGGTCGAGCAAGACTTCCTTAAACTTATCAGTTATAGATTATTTTTATTATTTTTATATTAAACTTTTCTTATTCTTTTGCGTTGAACTTATGAAGACTTTGCATTTCCTTTGTCAAGAGACTTAAAATTACTGTTATCATTGTTATCACAATAATCATTTTTATTATCATTATTATTATCATCTTTATTATTATCGAAAAGCTCGAGAAGTAAATATAGACGAGGTGTGTTTTTCTTAGCTTCTGATGGACATTTTAATTTTTTTTTTTTTGATTTTTAGAGTTTTTATCAAACTTTTGTAAATATTTTTGGTGATTTTAAATAAAGTGGAGTAACAGCAACAAGTAACAGTACTCAGCGATATGACACCAAAATGGTCTAATAAGTTATTAATTATCCAACACGCCAAATTTTTATTTTCAAATTTTTATTTTATTTTAGGTGTGGTGCTAGCACTACTCTTGTAGCTAGAATTCAGTAGATATCCATTTCAAGAAACGTTTTACCACTGTCCAACTTGTATTTCTGAGATAATTCGACTTGTAAATTACAAGTGCAAATTTACAAGTCATAAGTCCCTTGTAAAATTTGTATACAATGGTAAAAATCGTTCAGTATTAAATGAAATCATGCTCTCTTCCAGCGATGAAGGACTGGGAGAATTTATAAAACAACAAATCATTGGTCAGCCTCGAAATTTTGAGAAAAGATGGCTGTTTGACATTGCAAATCCACTAGTTTATTTGGGTCATCTTAATGGTTCAATTATTCGCTTGCAGGGTATTTGTTAACACAACAATAAGTCACGATATGATAACTTTTGCCTTATCATTTTGTCGTGTAAGTAAACCTCTCCTTAATTTTTTTATTTCCAGACATAGTTTTTTGCATTCTAGATGGAGTTTCCCTTTTTCAATCGCATAAGCTCTTCTACGGCCAGTTCTCCTAAGGCAGCTCTTTAATTCCCTTTGAGCCTCCTTTGCTTGTTGTTCGCTGTTAATTTGGGGTGAGGAAACATTCACAAATGGCCCAGGCTGCCCATTGAAGAGGATCGTGAGTCCTCTTCAGTAGGCTCAGTTATTACCGCTATTGTCTCATCCAACTCTGGCATCCCTTGAATTTCTTCAGCTGGAGCGGCTCCACTAGTACTTGGCCCTTCTGCATTTATAACAAAGACATTGTACAGAAAATCATTAGACAGGAATGTGTAGTGCATGTGTGGAATTCTTGTGCAATTTCTGCAATGACAATGTCTGTGTCTGGGGCCTGAGCGGACTTTAAATTGGCACTCTCATGTCCAACAGTATGTCCAGAATAGTTTCGTTCAACTTAGTAAGCTGGCCGCTGCCTCCACTTCCCGTCTTCTTTTGCTGACTGGCCTTCCCTATGGTCGCCCGCCGAATGTTTGCCCACCGAACATCTTGCAAACTTGCAGCACTCTCTATTCCAGCACCCACGCCATTCATTTGAACACGAATGTTCTAATACACCTCTTGCTTTTTCTTTTTGGTTACCGTCGAAGAAAATGGTTGCAGCAGGACCGATTTAATATCTCTCACAAGCTGTGCCAGCAACAGTTTTTATTGTTTAGAAAGCATAGTAAAAAGCTGAATCCTAAAAAAGTGTCGTTTCGAGAATAAGTCACTAGTTCTTCAGAGCTGCGCTTGTCCCTCGCAAGTGTAAAGACCTGTAGTTTACACCTGTCAGCAGTGCTACATTAATTTTGTAGGTTACACTTGTAAGACACTACACTTATGAAAATCTACAAATAGTGTAAAAGTTTTGTTGAATTGGCCCCAGAACTGCATGAATATTGAAGACCTGTGGAAGATCTGGGAATGGGATGAAAAGGTTTGGCATACACAGGCAACAGGTCTTTGTTTCAAACTTCTCTGTGAGTATTGCCTCCAAAACAAGTTACTGCATGATCCATATCATTGTAGCTATCATTCCACAAACACTGAGTACCAGCTTTATATTTTGTGACTTCTTTCAAGACAAATTTTTACCTCAGGGACACTTGTTTTCTCAAAAATTCTCTGGGTAATGTGGATTGGACTTGTAACCCAATTAACCCTTCACAAAACTAACATCAGTATGCATATTCTCCTAACTGTTTATCTATACATTTCTTAAGGTGCTGACAAGGAGAATTTGGTTAACACATTAAAGAGCTTCTTCAGTTGGCAATGATATTTCCTTTATTCTTGTGACTTAAATGTGTGATTCTGTGGTGATATTGTAAGGAGAAATTAGATGCTAGTCACTCTTAAAGTGCCAATGAAGTAAAAAAGTTTTTTGCCCTATTTGTTTGCTTATGTCTTGATGAACACAGCTAAGCGATTTTGACCGACCAAAAGCACTTTCTTGTATTATTTTTTGAGCCTCAAAGTTTGGATTTCGCAATCTGAAATGGATCCATTTTACGCGCGGTCAAATCTCTCATCTTACACAGGAAGTGACGTAGTTGATGGTTCTGAAGACGACAGTTTCATCGCGGACAAGGGAGCAAAGAAGGGAGCTAAGAATTATTGCTCGGCTGGTGGCCCTAATAAAGTGAATTGCTCCAACAAAACCGGAACACCTGAAATTTCCATGCATTACTTTCCCAAGGAGGAAAGTGTGCGGCAGAAATGGACGCGATTTGTCCGGATAAATCGGAAAGATTTCGTGCCGAAGAAGTCGTAATGCCTGTGTTCCGCTCACTTTGACGATAGTTGTTTCGAACACAAGCCGGTTTCTTTAATGGATGCAACTGGAGAAGCTATTCAGTTAAAAAACTTAATGATCTTAATGAAATAAAAGATAAAATCAAATATTAACTATTAAATACAACGTTTCATGATGAATTATTTAAAAAAGCAGTTCGCATACATTCTTTTTAAAAGTCCTCAGTGAAGGGGTTAACTTTAGGTCCAAGGGGAGTGAGTTCCAAACTTTTGCTCCCCGAAAGGCGAATGACCTTTGGCCAGTAGAAAGTCGACAGTGTGGCAAGTTGAGATAATTATTATCAACAGATCTAAGTTGTCTATTATTAACTTGTGACCTATATACAAATTTGTTTTTCAAATAGATGGGCACCCAATGGTGTAAGCATTTATGCACCATGACGGCTGTGTTTAATCGCAATTTATCCTCTATGCTAAGCCACCTAAGTGATTTAAGGCCCTGAGAGATGTGATCGAACTTTTTCAGGCCGAGTACATTCTTTCCCGCGAAGTTCTGAACCAGTTGCAGCTTCTTTATATTTGACTTGGATGTGTTTCCCCAAACAGTCGAACAATAAAAGAGCTTACTAAATACAAAGGCATTAATCGTTAAGAGTAGAGTTTTCCGATCTAATAAGTGTTTTATCCTATTTATTTGAACAAGTTTGTGAACACAGCTCGAAACTAGCTTTGATATATGTTCATTGTAACTGAGAGTTTGGTCAATATAGACACTCAGGTCTCTGGCAACAGAAACAGGTTCAATCTCTTTTCCAAGGATGGTAACCGATAGACATGGCAAATTACGCAAGAGTTGTGGAACGCCAATAACCAAGAGTTTAGTCTTGTCAGGGTTAATCAGTAGTGAATTGTTGCAGCACCAACGGGATATTTCCAAAAGGTCTTCATTTAACGCATTGCTTCCGTCAGTAATATCACGAGAAAGAAAAGATAAGAAAACTTTTGTGTCGTCTACGTAACCTGAAGATTTGCAGTGCTTACGAATCGACAATAAATCGTTAACATACGTTGTGAATAGTACAGGACCCAGGATGGAGCCTTGGGGAACCCCGACATTTAAAGGTAATGGATCAGAAATAGCGTCTTCGATTCTCACGAATTGACATGCCGAAAAATAGAATACAAAATGGCGGCGGAGTATACGCAGTGTGAAAGATTTGCGGACTTTAAATATGGTTGCCGTACAAACCTTTGATTGAGAAATGAATAAAATGCGGCTATATTTTTGAAGATAAAGTGGATAGTCGAAATGCCCACGTCTAAATCATTTAAAAACAACATAAACAACACTCACAAGAATTCCTACGATCCCCCGATGTAGCTAAGTTTGGCCCTGGACGGTCATTTGTTTTACTTCTTATGGCCTCTCTGATCTCTCAAATCCGCCCGTGTTTACCATTTTCCATGTCTCACCACACCGATGTAAGGTAGTGTTTCCAAATTGCCCACGTCAGAACGTCGTCTACGATAATCGATCGTCCATTTGAGACATATTTCAAGGCACAGAGAGCCGTTTATGTTCGGCCGAAATAGCTGACAAGATCCCGTATTTCATGTTTTTCCAGGTATTGACCTCTTTGGGGAAACGAGCGCTTGTCTAAGCGAAAAAATAAGTCGAATTTGGTGTAGTCTTGAAATTCACAAATAGTCGCCATCTTTGAAGGGCTATGTAACCTAGATTTTTAAGCGGATTTCCGCTGTACTGAAGCTGTTCATCGCGTGGAGTGGGACAGGGATGAAGAACTTCTGCGCGTGCGCCAGAGACCCGCGGTACGAAACGCGGGCTCAGACGCGTTCTTATATAAACTCAATAAATTTTGCGGGGAAACGAACAGCCGTTGCAAAAGTTTAAAAAATAAGAAAGCCGTTCAAAAGATAAGGTTTTAATTCTCATTTTTGAAAAGAAGAAAAGAATTTTAAAAAATTGAGAGGGTGTACAAATTGTAAAAAAATTGTTCTCGCGCCCAAAAACGGTCTTTTGTGCAAAGTTTTAATGCGGTTGCGAACTGGCTCGATTTGCGGCAACGTTTACAGTGTCGTGTTGGCTTTTTATGATCACTTTTTCGGTAAAACAAGGGGTAGTAAAGAATCTTTTTACGGCACTTCTAAGCCCCTGCCACTTGGTTTGGCAAGAGCTGTGAACTTGGCTGAAGAAACTCCAGTTTGTTTACATACATACATACATAGTTTATTTGTTAATGCACGTTGGTAAAAGTCAGCCAATGGCTGATGTGGACCTGCCTATCTAAAACATTAAGGTCTAATTACATTAACTAGGATAAATACAGGTGTAAGGTACATAAGGAATTAAGAGTATGTAAAAATTACTATGTCCATTGTAATCTATATCAGTAACTGAAAGGATAAATAGATGAGTTGAATTAAATAAATTGAATAAATTGTTCAGAAATAATAAAAGTCATCATCCTTGTTTGTAATCAGGCATGATTCCTTCGCGAAACTTAATTTATCTAGTAGTGTCTTATCTTTTTTTGTGTTGTTCTTAAAACTATAATAATAATAATAATAACAATAATAAACAATCTTTAAGGAGGAAGCGCCCGTCACGTAAATACGTGGTTTTCAGGGAGGTCCTCCGTAAAAATAAAAAGTATTAAAAGCTAAAATAAGAAATACAATTGTCGCAGATCTAAAACGGCGTATATCTAAAGTTTTATCCATCATTTAAAATATTTATCCATTAAGAATCTTGTAAGGGTTTCCTTAAAAATTGTGCATGGCATTGGCCTTCTTAAAATACTGGGAGGGACATCCAGTCATTTATAAAACGGAAGTAGGACACCCTCTTTCCGCATTCCGTTTTAGGTTTAGGCAGTCTAGGTAAGTAGCCATTTCTAGTGTTGTAGCCATGCGAACTTCTCAATGTCGATTTAAAACTTTCAAAATGTTGCGGAATGTCTCCTTTGATTGCATTTTCTACGATGGTACAACGATGAAATAGACGTCATCCAGCCAGAGGGAGCCAATTCAGACACTTCAGAGCTTCTGAAGAAGACATCTTGCCTAATTTAATTTTCTTCGCAAATTTGTTCAGAAAACTTTGCAATTTTTCCATTTCTGATTTTAGACCGGGTTGATCTCCTCACACTGTGTCGGCATAGTCTAGGTGTGGCAGCACTAGCCCATTGTAGAAAGCTATGCGAGTTCTATTGTCTAACATATGAAATATGCGATTAAACAAAGAAAGACGATGACCTAATCTCTTTAGCAAATTGCTGATATGTGGCTACCAGCTCCATTTTGCATCCGTTGTCCCTCCCATATATTTGAATGTCTGCACGCGATCGATTTGCGTACCATTTGGTTGCAACTCAAAGTCTTCAAATAAGGATAGCATCCTTTTACTGCCTGCCAGCATAAATTTGGTCTTCTTGACATTTATAGTCAACCTGTCACGCTTGTGGGCTCTTTGACGAGTTGACTCAGACCATGGAGACGAGTGGTTTGCATCAATTTTCTGGTATATTTGCATGGTTTCAGGGCAATAACATCCGCGTTGAAATCTCCCATCATGATCAAATCCTTTACCATTTCGTCGTCCAATTTAGCGAGAAACTCCTGTTCCAGGCCTGAGATAAATTTCTCTTGATTCATACTCGGTGGTTTATACATCACAGCAAATATCGTGTTCTTAGCTTTTTCTGGACATATTTCTACGCATACCATTTCTAAACAGTCAGATTCTAAGTCACTTCTCCGCTTGCTTGGCCATTTGCTCCTTACAAAAACGGCGCAACCACCACCATTTCGATTTCTATCTTTTCTGTAGCAAGTATAACCCGAAGGACATATCTTACTATCGAGCAATGTACAGTCCATACGCGATTCTGTCACCGCAAACACATCCAATGCTGCTTTCTCCATTAGTACTTCGGCGTCGGCACAGTGTCCCGGCAAAGTTGCAATATTTACATGAGCAAATTTCATTCCTCTCTTCTTAAGATTTGCAAGAAGATCTTTATTTATCCTTCCACTGGGCTTTCCTTCTTTTACTCCTGTGTTAACTGTTTCATGTGACTTGCGGACCGGTGTATCAAAGCCAGGTGATAAACAAGTTATGCATTCCCAAGCCAGAGAAGGTTCGCAAAGTTCATCATATTCCGTTCTCTTCATACTGATACACCTAGCATGAAACCACTTGTCGCATGAATCGCATTGTATCGCCATCTGATTCTTTCGGCATCTTTTAGTGCAAACAGCACAAGCATCCGTCACCGGCCCTGGATTCTCCTGTATATCTCCTGCTAACAGAACCATGTAAGTTGCACAGACAGTGATATTTGCAAATTTCAGTGCGGCCATACATTTCAAAGATGGCGGCACAAGTGCTTCACGTCGGAACCTCCGAGTCGGACTAGAATTTCGCGTTGGATACTGCTTAATATCCAAACCCGTCGACACAGCGATACTGCAGGACGTCTTACCGAAACCACGGTTAGGTTTTAGAGAGTGTAGGACAATTGTGATAAGTAGCCAAGCCAAGAATATCAGACAACATCGATAGCCCGCCATTATTCTGAACATCTGAACATGAGAACCAAAGAATATAAACTTTCTGTTGCGTAGCTAACGTAGAAAGCTAGCGTAGAAAGTTTATATGATTCAGGCAGGGTATTCCACACGGTAGGCCCTCTATAGGATAAGCTTGTTCTTCCTGTGGATTAATTGTACTCTGGTACCTTAAATCCATCCCCTCTTCTTAGATTATAGGGTCGCTGCTCAGTTTTGTGGAATAAATCACGTATTGGTTTAGGTACTAAACCGTGATAAGCTGAGTACATGAATGAGATTAACTTTAGTTTGTAAAAATTAGTTAAGGGCTGCCAGTGAATGCGTTTCAAGGTTTCCAGGTTAACTTCTGCAAGACCGCGTATAATCTTAGCTGCTCTTAAGTGGATCAGCAAAATGTCATATAGCAAGGGGAACAAGTTCCCCGGACTAGCATACGATAAGTAACACCAGGGACAATGCTTCTAAAGTAAATGGCCTCCAGTAACTTCTTGGGAAGGACCCTCAATCGCTTTAGATATTTGACTTTTCGACTAAAGCTCTTACAGACAGCGGTGATCTGGCGCTGCCATGACAGTTTAGAGTCAATTACTACCCCCAAGCAGACACTTGAATTAACATTACTTAGGATCTTGTCTCCGAGTATAACCGGTTTCAGGGGGTCACAAAAGCTGTTTCTATTGAGTACCATGACCTCCGATTTCCCACTATGAATAGTTAACTTATTATTTCTGCACCAGTTATATACATCCCCCAATATACGGTTTAGAGCATCACACACTACATCGACTGAGGGGCCTATGTAAAATAATTTTGTGTTGTCTGCATACATATCCATTTCCACTTCCCTAATCTGATCAGGCAAGTCATTTACATAAAAGGAGAAAAGTCTTGGGCCCAGCAGAGATCCCTGTGGGATGCCACATTTCACGACATTAAGTTGTGATTTACATCCATTAACAACTGCGAACTGTTTCCGGTCTTTAAGATAGTATCTTATCCACTCCAGTGCAGAGCCACTGTAGCCAAGGGCCTGAAGCTTTAAATCGAGTACCGCGTGTGAGACACAGTCAAATGCTTTTATAAAGTCGATGAATACAACACCCTCTACGTCTCCATTATCTAGGGCTATTTTCCATTTCTCTGTTAAGTATGTCAGCAGCCCTTCCGTCGATCGCCCTTTTATGAATCCCCATTGATTTTCGTTGGAAGGGCCATTTTCATTGATAAAGTTGTCGATGTTTCGGCATACGATGGCCTCCAAGATTTTACTGGGAATGCTTAGCATTTGAAGTGGCCTGTAGTTACTTCTATCTGCAGAATCGCCCTTCTTTATAACAGTGTGCATTCGTGATGTCTTCCACAGGGAGGGCACCCTGGAATGCTCAAGGTAAAGTTTAAATAAAGGTTGAAGGCCTCTAATGATGGATTCACCACACAGCTTGAGATCTCTGGGAAAAACGCACTCAGGGCCTGTTGCCTTTCTTGGGTTGATAGTTAATATATCCATACGGAGCGTGGGGTAGTGCAGGGTGAGGTCAGGGCATGTGGGAGAGATCCTGTAGAAATGATGTATGGTCGAGTGATCCTGCGTTGGTTGAAGATTGGCCA
This sequence comes from Stylophora pistillata, assembly GCF_964205215.1. Taxonomy (NCBI): domain Eukaryota; kingdom Metazoa; phylum Cnidaria; class Anthozoa; order Scleractinia; family Pocilloporidae; genus Stylophora; species Stylophora pistillata. The sequence continues at coordinate 18,113,734 of NC_142531.1, forward strand.
TTAAGTTTTCTCCAATAGTCGAAAAGTAATCATTCATAAGCCTGGCTTTCACATTGTCCTCCAAAATGATCTTATCTTGGTCATCTCTTATAGGGCCAGTAGTATTTTGTTTACTTTCCTGCTTCCTAGCTTTTTTTACAAGGTTCCAGAAATCTCTGCTGTTTTGAGTTTTTCCAAATTCATTCTTCCAGTATAAAGCTTCTGTCATTCTTAACTGACGGGTAACCTCGTTTCTTGCTTTTTTACACTCTTGCCATAGATCCTCACTTTGCGTTCTTTTAGCTTGCTGCAGTAGCTTGTATCGCTTGTTCATAAGTTTTCTGATGTTCGAGGTGATCCAGGGCAGGGGATTTGATCTAACTTCTCTTTTCTCTCTGGTATGTGGGCCTTTATGATGTTGTTATACAGTGTGTTAAAGGCATACTTAACATTATCAATGTCATCGAAGATGTTTATAACAGACCAAGGAGCGCTTTTCATGTCCTGCTGAAGTGCTTTAGTGTCCACCTGTTTATAGTTTCTAGTGATAATTATTTTAGGTGGAACTTTATCTCTATTTAACCTAACCACTGCAAAAACTAAGCAGTGGTCGGACATCCCAGGGTCATAGGCACCAGAGTTGAAAATCTTTGAGGTATTACTAGTTATGACTAGATCAATCAAAGTACTTGAGGAACTGGTTATCCTCGTAGGTTGTGCGATGACGTTGTGTAAATTAAAGCTTCAGAGTATTTTAGAGAGGCTTTTACCCTCAGAGTTCAGTTCAGAGTCACTTTTGAAGAGTAGGTCAGCATTAAAGTCCCCCATCAGTAGAATATTTTTTCTTTTCATCCAAATGCCCTCCAGCATGCTGTAGAAGGCTTGGTAAAAATGAGAGTCGTCTGGAGGTCTATAGATGCATCCAACGAGAAGTTTTTGTGAGTCACAGGTAATGTCTATCCAGACAGCTTCGATGGCAGATAATAGGTCGGGCCTTTCGTAGTAACAGAGATTATTTGAGAAAAATATTACACACTCACCACCGCTCTCATACGCTCTGTCAAGTCTGGCAATTTTGTAACCATTAACCGAAATTTCGCTTGAATTAATATCGCCTCGTAAGTGGGTCTCAGTAATGGCCAAGACATCCAGTCTGCTGTCCAAGAGCAGCAGTCTTATCTCATTGATCTTTCTGATGATTCCTCTCACGTTCAGATGTGCTATCTTTAGGCCTTTGTGGTCGGTTGTAATTTTAACTTTGAGATCATCGTGGATTCTGCTGCTGTAGTTCGTAGCACATTTCTCCACTGGTGTCACATTAGGGGCTCATGGACTATTTATAGAAGAATTACTGATTGTCGAGTTCAGTAAAGTATTAGAGGAGGGAGAAACTTATGATAAACAGGGTGGATAGATCCAGTTAAAGCTATCCATCTGTTGGAATTCTCTGTACTGTTTTGGAGTAACATTACCACACTTAATGTGGCACCAGGAGTCGCAATGGTCACAACTCAATGCTCGATGGTTTCGAGCAACGGTTTTAAGGCAAACGTATTACTTTTCTGGTCCTGGGTTCACAGTGATATCACCGCTGACAATCAGACGAATTAGATGAAAATTGCAATTCGAGTTTGAGTAGTAGTTGACTCTAGAAGCAAAGTATCCTTTGCCACGAGGGAAGGATAGAAGATGGCGGACATGTTTCAGAAGACATGCATACTGCTTCTGTGGTGGGATTCTCTCTGTGTCGCCAGCAGAGTTTCACCGAGTGTGAAAGGAACCATTCCAAAGGCTTCCCAATGTATTTTCACTCAAAGACAATGAAGTCACCGCTAGAAAAGTTAAGAAAAGCTTGGAACAAGGACAAGCTCGACTTCGCGCCATGAGTCTCGTACTGGTTTCATATCATCGTCGGTTTACATCATCGTCGAACGATCGAAAAGCAAGATAGTCGCTGGTCATCGCCGTTTTCCGACCGACATTCCAATTAATTAAACTTAATTCCTGTAAGCCTTTTCGAAATTTTGGACATAAAGGGAAGAAAGAAAGCGAGATATCAATCGGGGAGCTCGTGGTGTGACGCCGGTGAAATAAAATTTTAACAAAGTACCGAAGCAGATACTAGTTAGAGAAGCAGCTTAAAATTCAGTAATGTTCGGATTACAGAGAGAACGTCAAAGGTTATAAAGGGACTTAACAAATTGACTTCGTGCATGTACCCGTTACCAGGGAAACTTGAGTAACACAATTTGAACTGGGCTTTTTTAGATTTCAATTTTGTCTTAACTTTTCTCCTAGACCCATTTTTTTCTGTAATTGATATGCGGTCAAAGAAGAAAGTATATAAAAATACAAGTTTTAGTTTTTACTCAGGGTATGTTTTCTCGTTTCTTCTTCACCGAAGTTAGCAGTTTAATTCCCCTATCCAGTCCTTTTCCGATCGATTGTTGAACAGTCAAACAAAATGGCTGTATAAAAGGAATGATCTTACTGGAGACTCTTTGAACAAGACAAAAAGGAAATAATTAAATTGGAAGAAAAAAATAGCCATAAAATTATGGCTGGCTCCAATGGCGGGAAGGATGAGAGGAATCCTTCGTACCCGTCTAAGCACGGGGAGAACTGTTTATACCATCACCACCACCCACGGGGAATTCATCGTGCGTAGGAGTTGCGCATGCAGAATACAGAAATCCACTGCATTGTTAGAGGACTGGTTACTCTGAGCAGTCTTTGTAATCCTAAGCGGAGTTTCATTTGGATTTAACACTAACATCGGTTGAACTGTGGTTAACGTGCAATCTTCGAATTGAGAGGACAGAAAAATCAGTGGATTAAGCAGCTTTCCGGGGTGAAACAGCGGAGGGTTCTAGACTGGATAAGGTGTTGCGAAGTTTCTTATCAGCTGTTTGTAATTTGAGGATGAGAATCCTATTAATAGGCTTTAAAAAAGGGAAAGAAGGAGAATTCCAGGAACTCTTCAAGATTTGGAAGTAGTTTGGAAATTTTTGTTGAGAGCACTGCTTCGTAATCTTTAGGGAGGACTTGTTATTTCCATCCGGTTTGTATTGACATGGTTTTAACCTAGCCTAAGTAACATTTTTCTTTGCCATTATGTCATGAAAGGAAACTGTTGTAAAAGAAACAATTGTGAACAATTTGCTCTTCATGGTGTTTTGTTTTAGCTTTGTTTTTCTGAGTTCAATGATAGAGTTTCTGTCTTGTTCATTCATAGTGCTTTGTTAGAAGCCCAAGATATCTTTGGTCTTGACTTTGACTTTGATGAATTTGAAAAGTATGGTAGAGACGACTTCTATTCAATAGAGGTTAAGAGGAAGATTATGAAGATGGCACAGAGGATGTGCACCAAGGGGACCTAAAGAGAAATCAACAAAGAAGTCTATTTATGAGGTGAGTGGCTCAGTTGTTCTGTTAGATGGTGTTTAGGAACACTGCAGTATAATTATGGTTTGGACTCAAGGGTAACAGTTGATTGTATTTATGTTAATAGGGGTCTTAAAGTGCCTATGACACCAATTTTTTTGCATTCAAGTATAAAAATAGAAGCCTGTAGAGGGTGTCTGGTAAGATTTGTTAGTGATTCTGATGCGTCTGTGTTATTTTAGGAGGCGATAAAAGTCCGAATTTGTATGGAACTTAGGCTTCTCTTATCTCTCTGGCCGTGTGAAAGAGTACTGGTACTCAAATACCCGTGACGTCACGGTAGTAACTCACTTTGCTTCTCTGATAAACCTGGCCTATGAAATCTATTGTTTACAATCTTTAAATATCATTAAAATCATTAAAAATTCAGACAAATTACTAATTATAGAGCATGGAGCACTCGTTTGTACGATATTCAGACCTGATAGTCAGACCTGATAGTCAGACCTGATAGTCAGACCTGATAGTCAGACCTGATATTCAGACCTGATATTCAGACCTGATAGTCAGACCTGAACCCCTTGCCGAAGGTTGATCTACCTAAGGGAATATCAGACTTTCGCGGAATAAATGTGACACCTGTCATCGCAAGGTGCTTTGAGAAAGCTGTCTTGGGAACACACGCAAGGGAGACCTTCGATGAACATTCTGGGATCTCACAGTTTGCATACATAGATGGAGGGAGCTGTACCAATGCTCTACTGACTATCCAACATACTGTCAATCAATATATTGATATCCCAGAGTGCAAAGCGGTACGCCTATTGACTATGGATTTCAGCAAGGCTTTGATAGTGTGAAACACGATCTCCTCTCACACAAATTGAAGCAACTCCCCCTAAATCCTTATATAGTTAACTGGTATCTAAGCTTTTTGGAAGACAGGCAGCAGAGAGTCATTAGAAATGGGTTTATTGGTAAATGGAAAAGTGTCAACAAAGGTACCACCCAAGGAAGTGTCAGCGGGCCGCACTTGTTCAATGTCTTTCTCAGTGATTTAGAGATACACTTGGACAATAAGAGCGTGCTGGTAAAATATGCAGATGATACAACCATTATCTCGCCTGTGATAGGTGATAATGACAATTCTATCGCACTGAATAATCAGTTTTCCCAGTGGTCTAGAAGTAATGGTATGAGTAGCAATCCATCTAAGTGCAAGGAATCATTTTCCGCAAGAAAGGTTGTACAATAGAGTTTCCGATTGTGTCTGGAATACCACAGACAAAAGAGCTTACTCTTTTAGGGGTAACATTTCAGGAAGATAGTAGGTTTATAACACATATTCGGGAGAAACTAATCAAAGCAAACAAGTGCCTGTTCATTTTAAGATCTTTAAGGAAAGAAGGGTACAATCAGGCCGAAGTAGACCATCTGTTTCTAAATCTGGTTCTACCAAATATATTTTACGGGCTGTCCGTATTTGGCGCTGTAAATTCCGAATTAACAACAATCCAATGTTTCTTAGATCGATGTTATAAGCGCAAGTATACATCCGACCAAATTAATGTCTATGAATTGTTAGATCACCAAGACACACGTATCTTCAAGAATGTTTTTAATAATACAATACACCCTTTAAGAGCTATAATGCCAAAAAAGAAATCAACCAAGTATAATCTGAGGAAAGAGACAAGTCACCATCCTAAAATAAACACTGATAGGTTCAAAAACACGTTTGTCAATCGCTTAATTTTTAAACATAATCTAGTCTTATAATTTTTATCTTGACTTTCTCTGTAATGTATATATATAGCTTCTTTTAATGTTGTAACATAGGATATGTGATTATTTATCTTATGCCTTAATAAACATTCAATTAAAAATTCAATTCGATAAGAACGCATGGTTACTACCGTGACGTCACGGCGCTTAGTCCCTCTTTGCTCGGCCAGACATTTTATCTGCGGATTATAGAGCTTGATAAAAAATTCAGAAAAGGGAAAAATACTACAAATGTTGCGAAAACATGTTTAAGAGTCATGATATTTTTATGTAGAATAGAAAAAAAAAAATAAGTGTCATAGGCACTTTATGTGAAGGTGTAGTCTGATCGTCCGGGTGAGTGTAGTCCTGAGAAGGACTGTTGTCGGTGGTAGTGACTGACGTTTCGACAACCTGTGCGGAAGTCATCATCAGAGTCAAGTGATGATAACTTCCGCATAATTAATAACTTATTAGACCATAATAAGAAGTCATCATCAGAGTCAAGTGATGATGACTTCACTTGACTCTGATGATGACTTCCGCACAGGTTGTCGAAACGTCAGTCACTGCCACCGACAACAGTCCTTCTCAGGACTACACTCACCCGGACGATCAGACTACACCTTCACATGTTACCCCCGGGTTCAAACCATTTACTGCATAGGCACTTTAATAGAAGTTTTGTTATGTAGTATCTTGAGTATTTTTACGATTTGTGCTGCATTTTGACAAGCCTGTAGGGTGAGTCAAAATACAAGTAACAAGTAACAGTACTCAGAGATATGACACCAAATTGATCTAATAAGTTATTAATTATCCAACACGCCAAATTGTTATTTCAGTGCGGGCGAATTTTGTGGATATTTATTGGGTGTTATGAAAACTAAGACCCTCGAAAAAGTATTAAATAAAATAAAAAAAAGAGCCAACCTTGGCGAGTGTATTTCAGTTTCATGCGTCAAACGTTTATAACTAATGGTAAATTTGAACATATAAAAATGAAACATTTTGTTGTTTTTTTTTTTAATAGGGAAAGTCAGGCCACAGTGTTTATATATACCTTTAGTGAGGTTGGATTTTCATCACAGGATCGATCACCTTACAACTAAAGCCTCTTTCTTTAAACGGTAAGCTATCTGTGCGTGAACTGATATGAAAATCTAGTCAGCAGTGGACTCCGGAGTAAATCTATTTCGGTCTCGTACTACACACTTTTATATCTAGTGACAAAATTGAGAATGAAAAACTGAAACATCTATTCTTGTTTAATAGGGAGCATCAGGTTTCAATGTCCATCGCTTTGAACGGAGAAATCAGTTTTCATCACAAGATCGATCACAGCACAACTAAAGCCTATTTCTTTAAATGGTAAGCTATCTGGGCTTGATAAGCAACTCTTTGTCTTCGAGAACTTTTCACTTTCTAGCGTAACCTTTGTGTAACAAAAAATGTTTATAGGTAGGAAATAAGTGTGAATCAAAATCAAAACAGTAAAATGCAAAAAAAATTTGACACTGATGTATAAACAAATTATTATTTAATATCAGATTCATTAAATTCTTCAACTGCATACTCATGTGTATGGTATTTAATCCCTTTATGGTTCTTCTAAGGAATCAAATTTTGTGTCAAGGAAAAGTATCTTAAAAAGTAATTGCATGCTTGCTTCATTATTTTAAACTCAGTGCCAGTTGTGATATTTCTTTCTGATATCCTTGTTTGTAATATATTATTTAGGCTTGAGAAGTTGCAAACATCTATTGAGAGGCAACAAGGAATTCAAAGGAAGTGGACTGTGGCAAGTTCTTTGTACAAAGAAGTTCTTGCTCGCCTCAAGCTTAAACGAGGGTGTCAGTTACTCAAAAAACTACACCACCTAGCAGCGGAACGGATTTTTGTTCTGGAAATGAAGAAAAAGTATGCAGGTGAATGATAGGTTCTTGATATGACATGATAATGGTGATAAACACTCTGAAGACCAGCTTTATGTGTGTGTCTTAGACAGGTGCACAGAATGATTAAAACAGAGGCTCAGGAAGTGTCTGGCTTATCTGGGTGTGGGCTTGGATAGGTTCCAGTGTAATCAGAATATTTATTTACTTGACATTTATTTACCTTATTTTCTAATCTGTCTTTGCAGATGGACAAGCTATTGCTAAAAAGCTGAAAAAAGAACTTACCAAGATAACAGCCAGTGTCAAACTGCTCATACCCCAACTGAAAGCTTTGAGAACAGCCCAATTTGGTGATCTGTCAGATGATGAAGTCTTTGTTATAGTGAAAGATCCGCAATCAACCATTTACAGTTCAGTCAACGTGGATCCTCAACGTAACACCCTAGCCCATTCTACAAAAATACAAATCATAAATGTGTTTTTGTTGAAAAAAAGGGCCAACGAAGAAATCACTCTTCTTAAAGCAGAGGTTGAAAGGTTTCAGACCTTTCTTTTTGAGGAAGTACAGAAAGTTGATTCTTGGATCGATAAGGCTCCCACTCAAAATAATCCAAGTCACAAGAACCTTCTTCTAGTGAAGTGAGCATCCTTAATCCAGAACTAGCAAGCCTGCAAAGACTTTGGAAGGAAGAAGTCTTGTTTGAAACAGATTATGAAGAATTGCTGAAAAGAATTTTGGATGGAAGTGGAGAATCAACACTGTCTTTACTTGAAGATGAAGCTGTAAATGATAATGATGATGTTGATGATGTCAGTAGTGTTAGGGATGAAACTGAAGCTGATGAGAACGAACAAACAGACAATCTAGATCAATGATGGTGCATTTTCATTGTAAAAATTGTTGTTATGATAATAATAAGAAGCCATTTGGTGACGATGCATAGTCGATACCTCATAAAAGAGAATATTTTATAACTATAATTACTAACTAATACTAGGGACTTTAAACAAACCACGACGGCTACGGCAACGAGAACATGGAAAAACAATAGATCTAATTGGCAGAACAATAGCCCAGTACGTGCGTTTTAAAACTTTGTACATTTCTTAGCCGTCCTTTGCAAAACAACAACGTGAAATCACCAAAATTTGCGTCGTCTGCGAAGCGACACCGCGGCGGAAAATTATTTTGATTTACATTTGGAACTCAACGCTAGTTGTATGCGTTATGTTGAGTTTGAGGTCTGGCGCCCTATGAGACGGTAAACACATGCAGCCATTTTCGAAATTCTAACTAAAAGTAGAAACTCAGTTTTTAATCGACGTCTTCCGTGGCGTTGCCGTCCTGACTGCTTAAAGTCCCTACTGGTAGCTTTTCTACGGGTAATGTGTGTTAATGTTAACATTGATTTTACTGTATACGTTTTAACATGATCAGCATGGGAAAATCACCTGTTCACGTTATGGTGATATACGGTCCTGATCAATATGACTATGTTAGCATGTATTAACAAAGTTATTTCGCGAAGATCGATAACAAAATTAGCACACCGAAAACAAAATTAGCACACATACAAAATCAGCACGTTAACACAAGAAAATCATTTGGAGCGAATGTCATCAACATATTTAAACCAAAAACAGTCTTTCAATATTTTTTGCTTTGTTAGCTATATTTTTTTAGAGGAATTGTGCAACGCTCGTGCTTATGTCACGGAAGTTGCGTTCAGTCAACACTGTTACATCAGCCTTTCTGACCAAATAGCGCAAATGATACTATGTCCTCAAAATAATCTTTTTATCAGGGCATCATTTTTATTCTGTCTACACCATTTAATATTAAAGAACTAGCAATGAAAGACATATTTTTGACTTTTAAAATATCAGTAACAAAATTGACACACACATACAATCAAAATTAGCCCAACTCAGTGATCTCAGGGTTGTTTCAGGTTGTGTCATATTAATCAAGACATACCAAATTGATAATATACGTAATGCGATATTGCACTTTTTAATGTCGATAGTCGAAAGGTTATAAATGTTTGAAATCAGCCTGCATCTAGCGTGCAATCTGTTGCGTAATATCTAGTCCGGGCGCTAGTATTATGCACGAGATTCATGATATCTATTACGTACATTTAGAGCTTTAGGGTGCGAATGAAAATTGCACAGTCGCCTTAGATGTGTTAGGATTTGTTAAAGAAATAATAATAATAATAACACAAGACTTTTATAGTGCCCATGTTAGAGTTCATAGCGCTGTACAGCTATATGGATAAAAAATAAGATAAAGACAACTCAGTAAAACAACTTACTAAAAGTATTAAGCAAAAACCTAATGACTAATTAAAGACTTGATCAAATAAATGAGTCTTCAGGTTGGATTTAAATGTCACAAGCGATGGTGCTTGCCGTACGGCGTCCGGAAACTGATTCCACAGACATGGAGCTGATTCCACAGATATGGAGCTATCCATTGAGCTAACCGCATCCCGGTTAGCTCAATGGATAGCGCGCTGGACTGTTGTGCAAAAGGTCGAGAGTTCGAGCCCCAGCTGGACCAACACTCAGGGTCTTAAAATAATTGAGAAGAACATGCTACCTTTAACATCAAGAAATGGTTAGATATTCTAGTCTTCTCAGATAGGGACGTATAAATGGAGGTCCCGTTTTCTGCAGGGTTAGGGGCAGGAGACGTTAATTTCCCACGCACGAGATTACTGTGTGATGGATGTCCTCCCCTGGGGTGGGATGAGTGGCTAACAGGACCCCCGTTGATACCAGTGTTTACTACACTGAAGGGGCTATTCTGTATAAATATAGATGTCTACTCTATATAACTGAAGGATCTGCCTCCATAAGTCTTAAGCTTGAAACAAGGAACTTGTAACAGTTTCTTATCGGACGAACGCAGAGCTCTAGGTGGTTTATATTGTACTAAAAAATCAGATATGTGTTGAGGTGCGAAAGCTTTGAGGGCCTTATAGGTAAAAACTTATATTTTAAAGTTTATACGTTGCTTTACAGGTAGCCAGTGAAACTCTTTAAGGACTGGCGTAATTCGGTCATATTCTCGAGTGCAGGAGACGAGACGCACTGCAGCATTTTGTACCTGCTGAACCATATCTAATAAGTATTGTGGCAATTCACCCAACAAAGAATAGCGATTGTCCAGCTTAGATGTTATAAAAGCATGGCTAACGTTTCAGTATCTTTCTGTGAGTAAGACATTTCTTGATTTTAGATAAATTGCGTATGTGAAAGAGAGCTATACTTTAGAGATATTTTGTGAAAATGCAAATGTGGATTTTGTAAGGCCAATGTGTTTTTTGTATATCCAATTTTATCTAAAACAGCCTATTCTTTGTATCAAGAAATCCCTTTTCACTAATCATATTATTCATCTTACATCTTCAGTAACAAACAGGTATTACAACCATTTTAAATTGTTTTCTCTTCTAGAGAAGCAAAGAGTGGAAATAAGAGGCCTGCATTGCGACCTTGCCCAGTTAAGTCATGCAAGTGGGAAGGTTACCGAATGGATTATCATTTGCCACAGAAGCACAACATAAAGAAAGGGTCAAAAAGGTACAAGGCTCTTACCTCTCTATAATTTAACCAAAAATCAAAGACTGTACTGATGAGTCAGAGACTGCATGCAAGTATACCTCAGGCTCATATCAAAAATGGAAATAAAATTATGTTTTACAGTAAGAATCACAAAACCATGACCAGACAGAAATATTTCAGGAATGGTTGTATCGTTCCTTGGCCAATCACAGACAAACAACATTCCTGAAAAATGTCATTGATTTGCACTGTAATGATAATGGTGAATAAATCCATAATACCATAATTAATGTACCTAAGTGCCAAGATCTATTTTATAGACTGACAAATTATTTCATTGTGTTGAAATATTCGAATATTGTTAAATTTTTGTTGTTCAATTTAAGCACAGTGTACATGTTTTCAAAACCAAAAATAAACTTAAGTCAGATAAATTTATAAGTTATTTTGATAACACATATAGTTCATTTTCCACTGTTTCAGTGTATTTGTTTCACAAATAGGGATATTCTGCCGTCTTGTAAGTCTGAGTATATTATGTTTTTGTTGAAAGGAATGAAATTGTCTAGTTGTTCTTTAGTCATTGAAAGGAAATCTTTTTTACAGTTGTGAAAAGTTACTTTGAAATTCTCAAATTAATCATATATCAATGTAATAATATGAACTATCATAATAAATTATTGATAATTTTACTGATTTTTGATTGCATGCACAACTACAAATACATTTATACATTATAATTGTACGTCAGTAGAGCATTTTCACAAGTTCCATATTATTTATTACTTTAATATTGAACAACAAACAGTATCAACAAAATATAATATATTGTTTTGCCCGTTGCTACTGCAAAACTATGATTAATGCTATATGCTAACATGAAAATAAGCTATGAAAATTTGTACATGCTTCCCAACTAGATTATTAGTAGTCTTATTAATATTTGCTGGTAAGATAAGAAACTTTCTTATGGCTGACAATGAGTTTAAAATGTCCACAGGAATAACATTTGACAAATTCTGTTGATCCTGGCACTGCAGTTTTAATTTACAAAACTCAACAATTACATTTGATGCGGCAAAAGACAAACATCTGAACTATTCCTTGTCTTTTATTCTATTTAGATTGTTAATGTTAAATGAGCTCCAATAAAAAGTCAAATACCAAAATGGAAAGCACTGTTTGAGTGAATGATACCAATAGTGGCCAATAATTAATTGTGCAGCTGTGATCAGTTTATCATCTCCAGCCTTGAAATGATTCGTTGTCTGCAACCTTTATTATCACTATCCTTTCTAACTATGCACATTTCACACAACTACAGACAGCACAACTACAGACAGTAATCAAGTCCTAAAGAAAACATTGCACACTATTGAGGCTGGATATGGCAAACCCAAAAGTGTAAATTGTGTGTTTTTAAGTAACCCGGGTATCAGAGGTCTGAGAGCTAGGGAGAGAGGAACCCCTTATCTCAATCTCATTCACAAGTACAGATGTATACTGACAAAGTGTTGGAAAAATATCCAAAATACTCCCAGACCAAAATATATCAATTAACAGCAAATTAAAAAAAATAAAAAAACAAATAAATAAATACATATTGTTTTCAGCAATTAAATTTCACAATCAGGCATTCCTGTCAATCACAAAATGTATGAAAACCTTTTATAAAGAATAATGTGGACAGAAAAATATAGGACATTTTGTACAATATTTGTGTAAGTTGCAGTTTTCAATGTTATAGTAACTTCCTAAATGAAGATATAATACATAGAAGCTTACAATAGAAGCATAGAAAGAAGAATGGAAAATATTTAAAAAATGCAAATTAAAGTTTTGTCTGTATAAAAGTAGGTGTTTCAGAGTTTTTATTTCACTTACTCCAAAAGTGGAGATATCAATGAATCAATTTTTCTTCAAATAACCAAATTTTGTTTAAAAAGTTAGAAATAAGTTAGCTACTGTAGCTATTTTTCAAAATAAGCAATAATAACCCATTGAAAATGTTTTTGCAAATTGTGAGAAACTGGGTCTAGAATGTTTTACAACCATGTTTGCTTATTATGAAAGTGGTAGTCACTCACTCCCAGGTAACCATGCAAAGATGCCCTCTCCTAGCTCTGTTTCCCAGGGGTACCAGATTAGCAATAAAACTGAGATACAAGGAAAGAACGCTTACCAATATATAACATGTTGATCTTGATATTTTTGGAAAATTTTATAATCTCAGAAGAGTACATGTAGAAGGAACTAAAATTGAAATTGTGTAACTGCCTTTAACACAAACATTTAGTTATCAAGCTTGATTTGTTTCATAAGAATTGATACATAACTTATAAGTACTGCAATTTTATCTCAAAATAAATAAAAAATATTCAGGGTTGACTCGAGTTAATCTTCTTACGGCTTGCTCTATGGCAGTTTCAAAAAATGCACCCAATTTGTCTGTGCCATTTTGGGATGTCATTGCATTATACAAGTGGTAGAGAGGTGTGCCATTCTCGAGCTTGATGGCATTAAGCTTGGTGACACTGTTGGTCATGTCAGTGAGTAGTCGATATTCATTAGATGATGATGTAATCCTGTCTAGCCAGTGTCCTTTTAGTGCTTTGCCACTTGATGCTTTTAGAATAGTGCCCAGTTTCAGCGAGCACAAAAAAAGCCAAAACTTCTCATCCTCTCCTCCACTCAGCACAGGAAGGATGACACCACCATCATGCTCTGTGTCATGTTGAATATTGTGCCAAAGCCCCTTCCATGCATCTGTTTCAAAATATGTGATGCTGTATGACTGTAGGATCCACATTTCACAATTACTGAATGTGAGATCTACAACCTCGGTTTCTTCTTCTTTTATGACACTACCACCACTAAGTGCATGCTTTGACACTGTCTCTAGCAATATGGGCTAACAGGGGTGCCAGTATTTGTTGAGTTGCTTCTGTTGGGATGGGCTCTTGATCAATTGGAGTACTGGTATCAACAGCATCATCACTATTTCCTTGTAATGGGTTGGTTTGAAGATGATGCTTTCTTTAGCCTCAAGAATTCTCCTCATTTGCTTCCCGCCATACATGAAAGGCTTTGGAAAAGGCAAATCTTCAGGAAGTCCCTCAACCTCAAAACCACCCTTGAGGTATGGCACTCTTGAAGGTTTTCCAACCATTTGACCTAAAGGAAATGAGAAAACAAAGTCAGTATATAATAATTATGTGTGCATATGGATTTCATCATACACGTGTTATTTTTGATGATTAAAATACATTCTTCATGATCTTTTAATGGTAGCTAACATACATCATATTCATGATTCATACACTTACAAACTCTCAAGATAATTTTAACCTAAAAACAAGCTTCTGTATATAATAATTCTGTTTCTATTGTGAATAGTCTATCAAAGAAAATATATGGGTAAGCAAATAAAAAGTTGAAGTTGAAAAACGAATTGATTACTACCAGTATTTGTGAACCTGTTCTTTTTTGCAATTTTAGCACTAAGATTTCGGAGAATGTAATAGTTTTCTAGGGCTGTTGAGACTTCCCAAAACTCGCCTGTTTTGATGAAAATATTGTCTGGTGTATCCTTTATTTTAGAGTTTTTTGTGATATATTTAGCATAGCCCCATAGATACCCCTGATAACAATAATCTAAGGGCTTTCAATTGGCTGTATCGGTAAAAGCAACTATAGAATGATTAAGAAACCTGTATCACTGAGAACAGAAAGTTTTATATAACGTTGGAGGACCTCCAATAATTATTCATTATGGCTTGCCCTTATAGGAAATAGCAATATGACATCATTGACATTTTTGAGTAATTATGATATTAATGATAATGTAAAAGCTAATATAAACATTTTCAAACCATAACAAGATTGAGTATATTGGTAGTATTTAATGATGTTGATCCCAAGACCCAAAGAACAATATCTTTTATAACATCTATGAATAATAATGTAGCCTTTACAATGATTAACTCATGGGGTATACTCCATGTGGACTTGGGTTCGGGTGTTCAGCCAGAACCCCGAAATGGTCACCCTGAAAATCTTAAATTCATATATCGTATTTATGACAAATAAAAAGAGTTATTGCTAAATAACTGCCAGAATAGAAATATTTTTACAATTTAACAATTGTAGGGTGGAGGCCACATATTATTCTTTTGGTAAAGGCTGAGATTTAAAAGTGCTTAATTAGTATACAAAGTTATACTCTGAATGTGACAGAAAAAAATTGGAAATGGATTTGAACAGTCAATACCCTGTTATTTGACACAGAGCTTGAAACCATTACATAGTTTTGGATTCCAGCACAAACCTTTTCATTAACAATTATTAGTTAATTATCTGGGAGTGTGTACTCTCATATATTTGCTATGATAGCCAATACACGGGATTACACACTCCCAGAGAATTAACTAATAATTATTAATGAAGAGGTGTGTTCTGGAATCCAAAAAGTTGTAATCACAAAAACGTGCATGGAATCACACAAATGCATGCATACAATAATCATTGCAATCTTACTGTATTTTTGGTTGAGTAATGCTGTTATGTCTTTATATGTAACATCTTTGTTGTCTGCACCTGTAAATAAACATAATTTAGATGTTACTAACTACCCTGAGGGGGTATTCCAACTGGTTTAGGGAATATGGGTGTTCCACAGGATCCTGATACCATTACCCTTGTGACAAATAAAAATATTTTTCGATAATAAGCTATCAGATCAGAAAGAGTTTAATTCTTGGGTGGTGGTCAATATCATTGAGGATAGTTGGTTATTTAGCATTGTAATGGTATATGAATACCTTGAATTACTTGACAGGAACTGTAGACAAAGTTGGAAATGGAGTTCAAAAGGATATCCTATTTATGACACAAAGTTTAAGCTTGAAAAACCATGCCCTGTTCAGCAGATCATTCCCGTATTCCGGAAGTCAGTATATGGGATAACCCCCAGCATCTTACACGTTACTCATGAAACTTTATTACCTGTGACCTACATGGAGGTGTTAGATTTTGCAGAACTGAAACAATAGGGCAGAAATACACAGCGAAAAATTAGTGAAAAGCTTACCACCAAAATGGCTTCTGAATTTCAACATCAACTCGGGATTCCTTGACAAAAAGTCTTGACCTGCCAGGGATCCAAAACCAAACAACTGTCCATCAAGATCTTTTGTAGTACCGCAGTGCAACAGCCATATCCATCAAGAATGTTTACCTATAAGAGACAGTTCAACGGATTTCAAATGAACAGGCCAATATTTTTTCAGCATTATGAAATAATGTTGGAGTTAACAAGAGGCTTATTTAAGCTGACAGGAAAGAATTTAACAACTCAATGATTAAGGATTTAAGAGTCTGTCCACGAGAGGACCAGGCAGGCATGACACATGCCATCTCACCGATTTCTCTCAAACTTTCACAGATGATTTTATCATGCTTGTGAAATAGTTGACCCTTGCACAACCGCCACTTAAGCAGGTCATCCTAGAATGAGATGGTAAACCGTTAAATAAATTACTTTAAAAGCTCCATCTACTTACAGGCCACAGAAAGTGGCCCAGAGGGGAAACACTGGGCCCTTACCCTAATGTCCCCGAAACTAGCACTACCAACTAAACCTACATGTATCGTGAAAGGTCAAACTGCTGGCCCTTGCTCAGCAGCCATTTCTAAATTACAGCGGCTTATGGTTGCACCTTCAGTTTATGCTCAGGACATTTCCCATTTTAGGAAACAGTTGGCCCCTGCACAAATGCTCCTAAGTAGGCCCTACCGTTAAATAAAATACTTTAAGAACCCCACCTACTTAGAGGCCAGAGAAAGTGGCCCAGAGGGGAAACATTGAGCCCTTACCCCAATGTCCCCGAAACTAGCACTACTAACTAAACCTATCGTAAAAAGTCAAACTGCTGGCCTTTGCTAAGTAGCCATTTCTAAATTACAGCGGCTTATGATTGCACATTCAATTTATGCTCAGGACATTTGCCATTTTAGGAAACAGTTGGCCCCTGCACAAATGCTCCTAAGTAGGCCCTACCTAATCCCTTCAGGGTAAGACTGATAATACACTGTGGAGCTCCACAAGGTAATGAATTATATTTGCGTAACCCATTTACCAAGTGGCCCCCGCACACATGGTTTAATGAAGCAGTATAAGAGTGTACTATACTCAGGAGATTTAAAGTATCTAAATTTAAGAGGTGGTTCATACTCTAGCATTCCATATTCACTGTAATATTAAGACAAACATAGCACAGATACCAGTGGCCCCTGGAAACCAGATCTGTGCCATGTTTGGGAAAGTCTACGAGGTCTATACGATATCCCCCTGCATGCATGGGCAAATGGTACTGAACTACGCCTGGAAGGCTGACAGAGCACCCATTGTGAAGGTTCACATATATCGCAGAAATGCATTAGAGTTTCCACGTCCATAATCGCTGATCTGTGGGTCTAAGGGCCGCAAAGAACGTAACAGCATACATGGCCTGAGCTATTTTTTTGTTTTGCTTTTTGATGATTTAGTTTGTTCGCAGGCCAAGATGATATTTTCTAGTATGTGTAAAGTAATGGGTAACCGAGTGTCTTTCGAAGGGTTCATTTTACTGTAAACCGCAATCTGAGTTTGATCATTTCAGATTTAGTGGGGTCAGGCAGAGAAGCTAAACGATGGGAACAAGCAAAATTTGAAAGGCCCGTTAAAGATCGTCTCTCCCGAAAGGGCGACCTTCTTCCTAAGCAACATTCTAAAATCAAAGAAGAACATGTACGTATTTTTTTTAAGGAGGCAAACGAGCTTCCTGCAACACCGAATCTAGTTCAATGCCTTCAAAAGATAACGTAGTAAGAGGGCCGCAGGTTTTCTCAGGTGCTATGCGAATGCCAACATATAAACCAAGATCAATAAACAAATCTAGCTGAGTCAGACAAAGTTGCTTTTCAAGGGCAATAATTAGAAAATCATCCATCAGATGAATGATGTGATCTATTTTTAGCTTATGATGGGCAACCCATTCAACTGCTGTGCTAAGAATTTCAAATGTCCTACAAGAGCTTGCACAACCCATAGGAATACAGCAGTCAAAGTAAAAGGGGGGGGTCACGCCACTGCATACCCAAGAGACCATAATCATCTGGTCGGATTGGTATGATACATCACTTTTGGCTAAAAAACAACCGCGACCAGCCAATTTGATACAATGGATGGCATCCCTGATAGATGCGTATTTAACTGTGATATAGTAATGGGAAATACCATCATTCACAGTTGAACACTTAGGAAAGGACAAGTGATGAATAAGGCGAAACGGCCTCTGAAGGAAACTGGCTAGTATACAACTCAACGTAGATAAGAAAACTGCTTGTCCACGAAGAAATATTTAGGAGCTTTTTCGATTTAGCAATAGGCTCTAATGCCAGTGATGGAGTAGAGCCATTGTCATTCTGTAAATTGACTTGATACTTGTTATCTAAAATTAGTTTGGTGATCAAAGCCCCCCAGTCCTTAAATTCATTGTTGAGAATCTTTGCTCTGAGTTTCGAAGAAACCCGAGCATCAGTAGGTAAACTTGAAGAGACGAAGAAGGTATTTGGAAAAGTTGGACTAACAGAGTAAACTGAAAGATGTTCCTGGACTTGACTCACAGTGGTTTGGATGACAGGTGTCAACAGGTTTGCACCTTGAGGAGGGGCACCAACGGCTGGCGCTTCTGTGACGTCATCCCCCTTGGAGGATGTGGCCATAGGAGAAGACGGGGAGGTTGGCACAAGTCATCTTGTGACCTCGTCTGAAATCTTGGTGACCAGCTCAGCAGGTAAGGCCGGGGGTAATAGGAAGACCACCGGACTGCACTGGTTCTCTAGTGCATGTATCCTGAGCGAGAGCAGCACTGACCTTTTTGGTGGTTCTTGACCTCTTAGGTGGCATTATCTGCAAACAAATGGAAAAAGAGGAGGATCCTGCAGATACAATCCTTTCAAACTTAGTAAAAAGGAAAAACAGGCTTTGAAATAAAGGACACCTGACTAATAAAATAAAAGGCCGGATCAAGCCATGTCTGACAGAGTCTATACACTAGCAGAGACCCATAACAAAGGCCAAAAGAAAGCAATCATTAAATAAATCCTTAAATGAAATAAAAGGAAGAGAGATGACAGTAAAAAACAATCTGGCATAAATAAGTTATCTATAACACCACAAGGTAGTTATAGGCATACAAAAGATGCAACAGCACAAATGGTACATGAATGGCACAGAGTAAAACACTCCCACCGAGTAAGTATCATGACCCATGCTGACAAAGCCAGAACTGTACATCCCTTCCATGCACAACCAGAGAGGTGACAACCTGGCCACACAAAAGTAACAACAACTGGGGAAATCAAATAGTAATGACTGCACTGTGACTGTCTCGGTGAGCAACACAACTAGCTGACTGATATTAAGTCATGCCGATTGAAAGTATTACAACGAGCGTGTAGCTAGTCGTTGGCACCAACTGTAATTTTGCCTAGAGCCGCACGGTGGAATGCTTCCCTCAGGGGACTATTGAGTTCAGCCTTGTTGGTTATGCCGAATATTTTCTTTTATACGTCTTAAGCCCTGGTCAAACGGCGCATGATAGTCGATGATAGTTGAAGCGCGCGCTTTCGTTTGACCACCAACTATCATGCACTATCATCGACTATCACCAACTATCATTCATTTTGAGCTTGTTCAAATTCTTCATGATAGTCGATGATAGTTTCTCTCGTTTGACCACGCGTATGATAGTTCATGATAGTTTTTGGTCAGCTGTTTTCCCAGAAAATCGGCGGACTCGTTTAAAATGGTCGCCAAAAGCTCCCCGCGAGGCTCAGCTTTAGCTTCAGAAATTCGTTTTTATACCCAATGAGAACGAAAATAATGAAAACCAAGAATCTGGAGAAAGCGTCAACTCGCAGGAATTCGAAGAGACACCGCCGAAAAAACAGCGTTTCACTAAACGTTCAACGGCGAGATGGAGTAATGACCTGATATTACGTCTAATAGACGTACATTCTTCCAACAAATCGATTACTATTGAGCAAGCTGCGGCCCTCTTTCGTCGTAAATTCATACTTCAACAAGTTTGTTTGTCTCACGCAAAGTCATGTTAGTGTTCACATCTTACGCGGAAAGAGCCTGGAACTAGCTGCTCGCGTGACTTTGCTCGCGTGACTGCCGGTGAACTATCGTCAACTATCACAAACTTTTTTGGCCGTTTGACCATGCGAATGATAGTTGGTGATAGTTGATGATAGTTTGAAGAGAATCAACTATCATCGACTATCATGCGCCGCTTGACCAAGGCTTTAGGACAGGAGTCCGTACAGCTTCAAAATAAGACTTAAGTTTTAACGTCCGAGCTAAGGTGAAGCGAGAGCAGAGGGCCCGATAACTCGTAGGTAGCTTGTATTATCCTGAATCAAATCGCTGATCTCAGCTAAGGCAATTAAAATGGAGGCGGTGTTGCGAATGTTTTCAGGATCGTACTAGATTATTTTATCCACTCTAAGCCGCCCCGTCCGAGAAGAACTACTAAAACACAAAGAAAAAACAGGCACACCAGTCTACGTGAAACCTTCCAAGTAATGTTTGGATCGCTATTCCTGCAATCTAAATACTGGCGAAAGACTAATCTTTAAGACGCGTACACGTGGTGTTCGCCCGCCGCCACGTGATTAGCCTGTATGATTTGTTATAGCGATTGACTGCGCTAAATTCAAGTAAACACAGCCTACTTAACTGGACGGTGAAATGGACAACTCTCTTGAAGTCCTTCCGAAAGGAGATAAGGAGGATTCCTTCTAAAAGCCCTTCAGTCTTTGGTAAAATGTTTGCCCTGCACCGAAGCTTAACTAAAAGAGGCCCGAAATCAGATGTTCGGATGTTTACGTATCTGCCATCGTAAGTCCCGGATGTAACCCTTCCCGGGTAATGATAAAACGCGGCGCAGTTGCATGAATTAATTTATTCCCTTTGGTAATAAATGTCATTTAATTTATGGTTTGTATTTAAATTTTCGACTTCAGTTGTTATCTGAATGACGGTTTCGCTCCATAAATTCTTTTGTTTCCGAATGAGTCCGGCAAATCATTCATTCAAACAATTTTCCTCGAGTATAGTAGACTGGATCTTAAATTTAATCGCACTTAGTTCGGGACTCAACCTCGAATTACAATAATTTGAAACAAAAAAGTTCCTTAAAAGTGACATAAACCTCCAAAGGTCTTCCCTTTATTCTAAGGTTCGCTGCTCTACTTTGGGAGAGACTACAATTTACCCTACACCTTTTCTTAAGTTTCCCCGTCATACGTGGGGTATAACTGTCTCCCCTTGTCCTTGCATTGGCTGTACTTTGAGATAAAATTGTCTTCAATGTACAAAAACACAAAACAAGGACTCTAACGAGGACCTGGAACTTTTGGTGCGCTAATTAATCCCTTTGACTGCTGTATACGACTATAGTTTTCAATGTAATCTGGATATTTCAACAAAGTTGAAATGGTAAATTGGCCACCGTAACGATTACAAAAGCTGACGTTTCGAGCGTTAGCCCTTCGTCGGTGCTCTTAAATAAAATATTAATGATCATAAACTTACCAAAGAGCAAAAAAACACTTTGCAGACTCCGCATCAATCTTAGACAAATTTCTATTTGTGACAATATACAACAGATGGTGATATGTCCGAGGACAAAGTACAAGCATACTTTCGCACCAAATGGAAGCTCTTGTGCTTTTTTATCCTTCAAATATTTTTGCAAAGCGCGGCTGAAATGTTTACGAACAGTTAAGTATTTGATGTGCGTGGGGTGTTTACTTCTCAGTGAACAAAAAAAAACTATCAGATATGTTTACCAGAAGAAAGCAAACTCTCTCGACACCTCACATCAAACTTTTTTGAGACAGCTCTCCAAAGAAAGGGTTTCTTTTGGTGGTTTCCACTCCGGAGCTGCTTCAGGCTATGTGCAAATTATACCAAGAATGTCGTAAAAGAAACAAAAGATGTACCCACCATTAACACACACTTAATGGTGTGTGTCCCTAATGTCCCAAACTGTCCCTTATGTGTTCTGATCAAATGAAAACAGTACGAGTTATTCTTCTTCTTAAATCTAGTTACATCTCTCCGTTTATTAATTATAGACCACTTTCTGCTTTACCAGCTGTGTCTAAAAGCAAAAATTGCCTTACAGGCAGCGGCCATAATGTTATTGTTCAAATTTTCAGATTATTAGGTTGTTGAGGCGCTTTCATATGTAACACGAACGCGAACCTGGCTAGGCAGGTAACTCCATCTCGACACGTTTACTTGGTAAGTTGTGACTTAACAGGGTTACCCTTAGCAGACAGACCGGGCAACCTGCCTAGGTGGGGCACAGTAGGCGGGTACCCAGAGTCTCCCACCTCCATGTCAACGGGCCAGTGGTGGGAACTACAACCTTTTGCCGTCCGGCCTTCCAATAGCTGAAGACATACCCTGAAATTACAGACGAAACGCAAAAAAAGAAAAAAAAAAAAACAAGCTGAAATTTAACCTCAGTAGTTTTCCATGAAAAGCCCGAGTAATAAATATGCGTAATTGACCAAGCGTGAGGTCAAGATGGCTGGATATTGGCCAAGTTTTTTTTTTTCGCATTTTTATGGAAACTAGCTCGGTAGAGATAACTTGCTAGCGGGAACAGAAACTCGTCACGAGTTCCTGGTACACGGAGATCTGCTTTGAGAGAACTTATACGGACGTGAGGGACAAGACAACGTTTGGTACCACAGTGACTTCATTCTCAGTTCATGCCGAAAACAGACGTGTCCTCCAGCTTACTCAACTACGTAATCGCAAAAGCTTTACAATGTACTGGCTTAAGTACCAACGGGTGTGAGGTTCTGTTATGTCCTTAAAAGTAGAGATAGCAAAGATCTCCAAGTGCAACCGAAATCAGATGTTTACGCGATTGCAAAGGGCAGGATGTTTTGCCAAAAAAAACTCTTTGGGAGTCATTTATGTTGACATGTTCTAATTGGCTATTCACACTTAGGTGAGCTAAAGAATTCGGTTAAAAAAATACATCTACTTTGCCTTTGCCGCCATAACCGTAAATATGCAAATTTTAATCTCGGCTCAGCGCAAAATTCCAACTTCTTCCCTATGATATTTTTATTCATACTAACTAAGAAAAGGTAGCTAGAGGAGTGTTGAAATATATAAATATGTTGTGGTTTTCGGCGAACTTCTAGTACAACCGGTGAACTCACTGCCATGCACACAGGGAAGCTTGCTGGGTCAAAGAGTTTATTAACGATATCAACAATGCAAATGTCAATATCTCATCTCTTCGACTATATACAGATTACACAACCCAACATGGCTCTGATGAATCCCATGCTGTTTACGAATTTCTACTGAACAATGACATTGAAGTCTGGCGACTGACATGGCTTTCTAGCAATCCTATCCAAGTTAATGCGTCAAAAACACAAGTAATGACTTTCAGTAGATTTCAATACAAATACGACTTTAATTCCAGCAATAACAACATCCAGCCTCAAACTACACTTACAATCTTTGGGGTTAGCTTATCTGATAAACTCACTTTCAAGCCTCATATTAATGATATTTTAAAAAAGACCCATCCTAAACAATTGTGGCCGCCTTAGGTCAGCCTTAAGCACCTAGTCCCGAAGCACACCATTGTCAATATATACAAAGCGCACGTGCTGCCACATTTCGAACATTGTAGCCCCAACTTGCTAGGTATTAGTAAAACCCTGAAAAACAGATTGGAGTCAGCCAAAGAGTACGGCTTAAGAACAATCTTAAATTCCGGCGCCAATAGAACTTATGATGATCTGCTTAATTTAGCATCAATGCAATCATTAGAGCAAAGGCGTTGTATATATTCCCTAATTCTTATATTTAGGTCAATTAACGGGATAGTCCCACAATATATATATATAGTTTTTTCAATCCAAAAATGGTGTCAGTGAAGAGCAAGTATCATATAATAGCTCTTTTGTACAGAACAGATACGAGAATTCATATGCTTAAACAACTACACATAAAAATCAATAAATTTTCCCGTAACACAATTGAGGGGAAAAATTTCGGGACTGTGGAACGACCGCGTGATACAGGGTGACCTCTAAATACAGTGCCACTTAATACAAGTTCGACTGTAGATAGATTTGTTTTCCTAAGAAAATTAGCTTGAAAGGGTCTCGAAAACAGTGCCATTTCACGCATCAGTGCTGTTGTCTACAAAATGATGCAAATTTGTAGTGAAATGATTATTGTAAAAGCATTTCGTGGTTTCGCTCTAAGTTTACAGAAGAACAAAGAACGTTTTTTAATTATTTGTCCGCGGATAATAAATCATTATCGAGGAACAGATAATATAACGTCCACGGACAAATTATACTTTATGAACAAACAAATATCTCCTGCTTCTTCTGTAACAATCACTAAACGCTCTCTCATTTTAAACGAACACTTATCCTTGTGAACGCAGATATTAAAAATTGGGGAATGTCTGACTTTTGAGCAGAATTTGAGCATTTTGTCGCTTTGTGGGAAACCTTTCAGCACATTTTTCACAATTTTCCATATGTTAAATGCAATATTTTGTCTTCTGTAATGCTTCGATACAACAGATCGAAGAGATACTAATAATAGTTGTAGCTATACGGTTGATTGGATACAGTTCTGTGATACTGTGTGCCTTAGAAACTATACTTGACTGAAAATAAAGAGTTTTTGTTCGACAAACGTTGTTACACTTTATGGTCACCTCAGTATATTAGAAAGTCGAGAGTTAAGAGGTTGATAAAACTAGGAATATGAAAAAAACCTCCGCTAGAAATAAATAAATAAAAAACCTAATTGCGAGCAACTTTCGAGCCCTATTTCTGAGTTTCAAGCACTTTTTTAAAGAAATCGAGTACTATTCGAGCACTTTTTTTACATGGCTGAAAATGAGTGCAGTTTTTGTTACACGAAAACAAAGTTGTAACACGAGCGCCGACACCCTGTAAAAACTTCGCCTGTCTTGACTTTCTGTGATACACTTTTCATGAAAATTAGTAATTAGCAACACCATGATTTCTCATGCAATTTGGTTAAAGTAAGCATTTGTAAAATTTTCAAAGACAACAAATTGCACTCGCCCTCCTGGGTCGTGCAATTTTTGTCTTCTTTGAAAAATTTACTTGTGATTATTAACATAAAATCGCACTCGAAATCACGTTATTATCTCTTCACTTCTGCAGGACTTGTCAGATTTGACCTGACAATCGATGTCTCTCGCCTAAGAGTGCATCTCAGTTATAGTTCATTATTGAATCAAATTTGTCAAATCCATCAACTTTTCCATCTTTCAAGACCAAAATCTTGTGGCAGTCTCTTATCGTGTTCAAACGGTGAGCTATAGTGATGACAGTGGACTCCTTCAGTTTTTCCCGCACTACATTCCATATCGTCTGCTCTGTGTCTGGGTCTACATGCGCAGTTGGCTCGTCCAAGACGACGATTTTACTTCGTCGTAGCAGCACTCGAGCCATGCAAATTAACTGCCGCTCTCCGACACTGACATTGGCGCCCTGTTCCAGCAGTTCGTGATCAAGCTTGGCTTCAAGTCTCTCGACGAAATCTTTCAGTTGCACATCCTCTAAGGCCTGCCATAATTCAGCGTCTTGAAACTTGTCTAAAATATCGAGATTTTTTCTCAGTGATCCACTAAAAAGAACAGGACTTTGGCCAAGAACCGAGATACCTCGTCGGGCTTGTTGGAGGCCTATCTCTTTAATTGGAACATCGTCGATGATTATCTCTCCGTCAGCATCAGGCATGCGCATAAGAGCTGCTACAAAGGATGACTTCCCAGCTCCTGTGCGGCCGGCAACTCCAATCTTTTCTCCTCCTTTGATGCTAAGATTGATTTTCTTCAGCACTTGAGGTCCCCCGGGATAGTAGGTCAGAGATACATCTCTGAATACAATACTTCCTCTTCGAGGCCAGTCTTTTGGAGGTTGTCGCTCTTCCTGGTATCCAGGCTCCCGGTCAAGTTTGGTGTAGGTTATAACTCGTTCAACTGACGTCATGTAGTTTTCTACTTCAGAGGCTTTTCTAACTGCGTATTGAGTCATGTTCAGAGTTTGGATGACATAAACGAGAGCGAGACCAGCAGAAGCTGAGAAAAACAAGAAATTGGAACTTTAATCCATAAATTCTAGACCAGTCTCACGCTGGCTCGAACCTTCGAGAGAAAATTTAAAAGGCGTTGGTCACTTTGTCTTGTCATAGCGGTCAGTTAATGGGAAATATAGAAACCTTTCTTTTGGATTGTTATATAACAGCTCTTTGTTTTAGTCTTCTTAAGGTTAAGGACCCAAATTTCATTTGTGAATCATATAAGACACGTAAAAGTTTGCTGAGCTCCTAAGCCGCCCGAGTGACCCTCACGTTTCTTTCGTGTCTAAAAACCACCCGCGGTTAGATTTTGAATGCCACATGGGTTTGCGTAACTTTCGGGTACACTACTCTCCCAGCCACTCTCGCGTTTAGATGAGACTATCTTGACGATTAAAAAGTCCTCTTTTGTTTGCTTCATGAAATATTTCCCAAGAACTATCGCGAATCTAAAATGTCCTCACACTCACCTGTACACACCTAACGACTTATGTGAGTGCGCGTATAGTCTCAATTATTTCACTATTCAGTAGTGTATGCTGTGTTAATACACGACTATACAGATTTCTGATAAATAGGAAGACTCAAAAACGTTACTAAGAATCTTGAGCTTACCAGCATCTTGAGATACCAAGACTGCAGCCAGAGCAACTGCACCGACTAACAGGGAAGCGAGAAAATCCAAACGTGTTCCCAGCCATCTGCCGCTGGCCATCACCATAATATATGCCTGATTATGAACATCTTGATATCTGAAGGGATGAATGCTAATCACAGTTAGTTTTAATAGAGGAAACATTTTTGGTTGACTGTCAAAAAAATATGTGTTACATCAGCATTGTATCACTTTTCTCTGTGACTGGTCCAAAAAAACTCGAGCGCACCACTCAAAAAATTTAATCCGTTGCAAAAGCAAAACCAACCGCCCCATTGGTCTCTTCCGTTTTCCTGTACTCAATGCCGTTTCTTTGTTGTTACTTTTAGTTCTCGTTAACTGGATGTGATCTATTCTTTTTGTTCTGATCGGCTTGTTGCGATTACTTGGGTTTTTTGTTCGAAATTAATCTAAAAACGTTCTAAGGAGAATATTTGGGGTAAAATACGGCCCTTTGCCTGATAATAGAATAGAGCCTTCCAACGAATCCCACTCCCCTCCCTTCCCCCCACTACTCTCCAAGAAACTCCCGAAAGGTTCACTTGCTGACCAGTGTCTTGGCACACGTCAGAAAGAAAACAATTTGGTGAATTAAGTTAGATATAGTGTCAATAAGGACTCATTCGTGCTCTGTTGATTAATCATCTCATGCAGTATATCCTGAGTCAATGTCTCCAACGTACCTGTATAGTGCGTCCACAAAATCTGTCTGTCTTCCTCTTGTACGAATCGTGTCCAGTCCAACCAGAGTCTCCGAAAAGTGAGCGAACACTGGGCTGCGGGATATCGACTCTAGCCTCTTTAGTTCTCTGGCCGTTTTCAAGTAATAATTGGAAAGAAAAAAGACCAGCATAGAAATTGGAACAACAATAAAGACGAGCCAAAAATTTGTGGCAACTATAACCAGAATTTGGAAAGAGATCAGCAAGAGCACCTGTATTGCCCACAGGAATGTTTTGGGTAACAACTCATCCACGCAGCCAATATCATTCGAGAAGCGATTTAGGATTCTTCCCACAGGATTAGAATCAAAGAACAGAACAGGTGCTTGTAAAATGGCCACAACCATTTTATCGTGGAGACGCTCGGCGCACTTTAGAGAAAGTAGGAGGAATCCATAAGCCCGAATGATAGTAAATATAAAACACGCGCCAACCAGACAGGCGAAGACAGAAAGAAAAGTCTTGTTTTTCTGATCCTCTTGGACTAGCCTTGCAAGAAAGGAGAGCCACAAGTCCGGGGCAACTATGACGGCTGAAGAAGACATCATCAAGATGAGTTAATTGAAATGTATTTCTGTGAGATCATTTAGTTGAACATCGTAAGATTTATTTGGTCTAGACATTAGCTGCCTGGATTAAATACTATTAAAAGTTTTGCAGGTTGAGGATGTTTCTGTAACTACTGCAGTATGTTAGGATAGATGAATAGGTTAACATGGTATACATTAAAAGAAAACTGCCCTCGGAAGCTTAATACTGATAAGGTAGCCCGCAAAATAGCCCACTTTTTCTCCTGTTTTTCAGCGCAAGCCTGCGCGAGGCAAACGAGAGCGGCTAGACACGTGCTTCTCCAATCGCGCGTGTGTAACCCCTCGCGTTTTCCTCGTCTGTGCCTCACGCTCGTTCTTGTTCTGCAGAAAACTGCTAAAAGTCCCCCTTTTTATGTGTTAAGCAAGGTTTTAATGCAAGTTCATTTACATTTTTTATTTTTAACTCATAATCCTGGATAAATCGATAGTTGTAATGAATGCTTTGCACGTAATAGAAAAAAGATGGCTGTATTTTCTTTAAGGGCCTGACTCAAAGCTAGGAACTCAGTATAACAATAAGTTTACCTTGAGTAATGAGAATTAAAACAACCATTCCAGTTATCATCAAAGGATGAGCTCCACTTCTGAAGTAGTCCCAGTAAAGCTTGGATGTCACAACTCCGATCGTGCGATCCTCCTTTGCTATCTCCAAACTCCTCGCTTCATTAGGCAGGGGATGTATTTTCTGGCATTTTTCTTCATCACCGTGTTTCTCAGTATCCTCCAAGGCAAACGTCTCAGATGATTCTGTTTTGTCCTTTAAAGTTGCTTTGTAGAGCGGGTCAACAGTTGCACTGATGACACCTTTTTCGTGCAGCTCGACAAAGCGTCCCTTCTCTAGGACACGCCCTTTGTACAACACAATTACATCATCGGCATTTTCCATGTGCTGTTGCTGATGAGAAGTTAACAGAACAATTTTATCAGCCAGTAGATTTTTGATGCACTTGTTAAAGATGTGTTGGCCAACTTTGAAATCCACGGCACTTAGTGGGTCATCCAACAGGTAAAAATCTCCGTTAGCATAAACTGCGCGAGCCAAACTTACTCTTGCCTGTTGTCCTCCACTCAGAACCTCGCCGTGTTCTCCAACAACTGTTTGGTCACCATCAGGTAACCGCTGAAAGTCTTCTTTCAGAGCACAGACGTCGATTATTCTTTCGTACCTGAACTCCTCGTAGGGCTGGCCAAACAGAATGTTTTCTTTTACTGTTCCCGAGAACACCCAAGCAGTCTGAGGCAAGTAAATGACATTGCCTCGATAAAAAATCGTCCCACTAGTATCGGAAATTTCACCAGCGATCGCTGAGAGTAAAGTAGACTTACCACTTCCAACCGGCCCGGTGATAACTGTTAAACTCTTTGAAGGTGCAACAAAGTTGATATCCTGAAGAATAAATTCATCTCCACGATGGTTTTTTGCGCAGGTTACATTTGACACGTATAGATCAGTTGGCCCTAGCTCTGTTGCTTTACAAGAGAGTGAGATGTTCTCCATATTTTCGTCTTCTTTTCTCGAGCAGCCGCTACTTTGTTTACTAAAGGTACTCTCGGCCTTTTGTTGGCGTTTCTTACTTTCATCACCCTCCGAGGCTCCCGATAAATTTTCTAAGAGAAGCAATTCTTCGATTCTTTCAAGGGAAACGTACGCGTCATATGTTGTCAGGAAACCATATATCACATTCCTCATGCCACCAAGTTTTAGAAAACCCATAAACGACAGCAGCATAAAAACATTAGCAGGTGTGAGGGTCTGGCCGCTGAGCACCATAGTAATTACTGACACCAGAGTAGCTAATGGCGTTGCACTGTACAACAAGGCATCAAGACTTGACTGAATGGCTGTCCTCTTCGAAATGACGCTGATTTCATTTCTGAAGATAAAAGATCATGGAAAGTTATGTGGGCATTCTCTCGAACCTACGCGTCCCCAGTCTACCCTCTAATAAAAAATGTTAATGAGGTGGGCGCGTGAGAAGTGTACCCTGCCTTCGAAAAATTTCCCATCGTCCTCTTCGTTATAGATGTGCTAGTTTCCTGTGACCCAAGCACCATGTATGAAAATCAAAGGCACCACGGAACACGAGTTTGGCTCATTAAAATATTCTACCAATTATGGTTTAACAATGATTCGTTGAAGGCGAAGTAAATACATTTGAAAATCCCCGAGAAGAACTCGAGGGAACTATTCCGAACTATTTAGTGAGCTTGAGGCGAATGATTGTTTTTAGTATAATTGCTCGGGAGCTTTGGAATTCTGTTGCAAATTCACTCTGTTATTAACACCATTCTGTAAATAAAGAAAACTTTGCGTGTTTTTGATACAATTGTTTTGATTACTTACATCAAGTTAAGGAGCCATTTTCCACTAGAAAACAATTCAATAACAGAAAAAAATTCCTTCCTCGGTACCTTTGAAAAAACGCGAATCAGTCATTTTGAAATGCAGTGCATATTTATAAGCTCAATGGAGCATGAATTTGAGCGAACCAATGTTCAAAAGGTCAAATGCCCGGAAGGTTGCCCGGGCTTGAGCTTCGAGTTGATCCGCGCTTAAATTAGCCAATCATAGCGTGCTTTCTAATTGTGAGATATGATAATTAAGTTTAAAGTAAGTCATACATATATTTACTGCAGCTTACACCACATAGTTGTTGGAGCCAATTCAAGACTAAACATGATCATTTACTTTACCTTCGTATATCTTTTGTTTTTTTCTGATATTCGTCCTCCCACGCCTGCGTTTTGACCGCGCGGATTCCGGAAACTACTTGATTCATTAGAGAGATTCGCTGATCGGACACTGTAGCTGTGCGCAAGCGCAGCTTGGCACTAGCATAGGACAAGACGGCAAAGTATGGAATGAGAATACACAGAAAGAACACACCCGTAGTAGCCTGCCAACCAATCAAAGTGTAGATGAGGAATATTGTTCCTGCATACGAAAGGACAGCAAAAGGTGTCAAGAAAAAAAACTTGACTGTCTCTTCTTCCATTCTCTTAACATCATTAGATATCAGGTCGAATAAGCGTCCTGCAGTGAATTCCAGTAACACCTGCTTGCTGAGAAGAAGCGTCTGAAAGAGAGTGAAGATTTGACATTAAAGAGCAAGTATGTTTCAAAACCTAGAAAGCCTTAGTCTCCTTCACAAAGATAACGATAACCACTTTTCGAGACGAGAATAGTCGAGCTTCTACCGAACTTTTTAAAGTATCTTCAATTGAGTCCTGAATGCGACAACTCAGTCGCAAATTTGAATCTCCCTCAGCAGGGCGGCCATTTACTAGTGAGGTATGAAAGTAACATTCTCCTTTTTTCATCTCAAGGGCAGGATCTACTTGAACACGAAGGAGCTACGCGAAAAGGCAATCTTGATTCAACTAATTATTTCTTGTGATAGCCATAGAGGAAACGTTTTGGGTCAGGCTAAGACCATGGAGAGATATCAGTACATTTCTTAAGAAAACTTTCGGAGGATAAGGTCACTCTTTGAAGGCTCTAAAGCCGTAAGAGTTTACAACTTTGAATATACTTTTACATGATTTAATAAAAGGTTTACAAGGCTCCACACTAACGGTGACCAACTAGCCACAGATTAGTAGAAATTCAGTTTTGGCTGGTGGTTTTCGATTTCCATTAGCCAGTTTGGCTAGTAAACAGAATGAAATTGTCGTAACATCTAAGATATTGCTAGGGCTAATGAATTGAAAAGTTTCGAGCCCTGGTTTATATTTTTTAGAGCATACTTTCCCATTAATTTTAGAGTAAGGCTAAGTTACTGTTTGTTAATTGTTTGTTTGTTGGTGGGTAGGATCACTTGAGTTCTACAATTGCTCGTACAAGCAGCAACTAGTAATCATGTTCAATGATCCTCTCCTTCTGGGTCTCACTATAGCACAAGTTGATTGCAATTGGTTAAAGTTTCTGGAAAAAGTAATTCTAGATGGGATGGATAAAGGCTTATTGATCGTGCTTACCTTGTGGTATACCAGTCCCCTCAGTGCGCTGCCTATTTTGATCCCCAACACTTCACCTCTGTAGTCTTGGTGGTGCATACCAAGACTACCGATCAAACCATTGAGGCATATAGCTAGTGCGCAGGCGTAGATCAGGTAAGTATTCTCTGCCTCAGCTGACATAAGCATTGAAACGAAATACCCGAGAAACAGTGGAAACAGAAGGCGAGAAGTTGTATACAATACATTCCCCGTCAAAATGATGATAACGTCTTTGACAGAAAGCATATCAAACACGCTTCTCCAAAGTTTAGGCCTTTTCCCATGTGTCTTGCAATGATGTTTCTTGCTTTCCCAGCTTGTTCGAAGCTTCTCGGTGACAAAACGGCCAGAGGTCTCGTCTGACAAGGGTAAAAAGTCACTTTGATCCAAAGGTCTCTGACTACCCTCCTTAAGAACTCCGTTCATCCAACGGAAAAAAAGAGCAGATGCAAAACTGACTTCTTGATCGCCGTCATCACTGGAGATCTTGCTGTAGCCGTTTTTTGATTTCATCGCTTGAGATCTACAAAATATTCAGAAACTAATCTTATTCATGACTAGCGTGTTCAACGCAGTGGTCAAACGTCTGCGTATGTATCTCCAGGGTTTTAGAACCAAGTTTTTAAAACATACTCACAAGTCAGTAAGACAGGGTGTTTTTGTAAAACCGTAGGCCTTTTAAAGCAGTAGACCTAGAAAGTCCGGCTTTTAATGTCTTCTGCTTTACGCAAGGCACGTTGTCCCAAAAAGTCCATTACGTACAAAATGATGTGAGTGACTTCTTTGTTCTATGTCCTTAACATCTGAAAGAAGGTTTTCTCGGTTTCCTCCACTGCTCGAAGGAAGGACGTGTCGCATCCACAAAGCATAAACTTCAAACGCTAAGTCGGCGGACACTGAGGCGGCAGCTTTCATTAATATTCCACCCGTCGATTCTGAAGAAGACTTTTAAAACCTCCCTGAGATCTTTTGATTTGAGTTTCTGGATGTCAGCTAAGGACGAAATCTCCATATTTTTGTATTTGAAAACTACTTTTAAGGGAGAACTCGCATTAAAAAGCGCATTCGAACACGAAATATCAGCAGATCAGCTATTTGAAAGTACCACTGGGTCAACCCCAACCTCGTTATCGCGTGTGCACGGTTACTAATCCAATATGGCGCCGGGAACTGTAAAAAGGACCATTAGACAATATATTCTTGAATTATCTTTCTCTTGTGGATCAGGGTACTCATAAATATGTGGGATGCGACACTACCTTATAGCGTCATTATACAACCTCTAGTTTTATTCAATACTACAAAAATTGTGCTATACCAGTGCCACATGCAGTCTTTAGCTGTCTATATCTTAATCTTTCCCATTTTTCCCACACAAAATTTCAAATCAAAATGTCTATCCTTTTATTGCTAAGAAGCAATGTCATCGAAACTGCAAATGGTTCCCGTTATTTCGACGTTAGAAGTGGTCATCAAAAGCGAAAAAGGTACTTTTTTCGAAGCATTGAGAAATGGCGTTTCTCACGTGATTGTGATTGACAAGCCATTGAAAACCCTTCTGATCGGCTGTCAGCCTTTTTCTGTTTGAAATCCTTGAATCGACTCTCGTTTCAGAATCCTCGTTTTAAGATAAACATAGAATTTTTGGAAAGCAACTTTTTAAAATAAGGAGTCTTATTAAAGAAAATAAAACACACAAAGAAGTCAGTCAAACTCCGATGCAAAACTTTCCAGAGGTTAAAAGGCTTTCAGAAAGAAGCGTGCTATTGCTTTGTGCGAAATGTGGGATAACACGGATGAACGGGATTCCTTTGACCAAGATTCCGTAAAGAAGTAGGCTTGTTTTCTTTGTATTTTTTTAATATTCGTTTGAGTAAAGTTTCCTTAATGAGAATTTGTGTGACATTCTTAGGTAGGACCGACGCACGGACGCAAAATAAATTTCTCGCCATGAGTGATGGTTTTAGCTTAAAAATAGTCTTTCTCAAAGAGGTGAGAGTAGACGATGGAACGAAATCTTGTCCGATGCTTTCCATCCAAGATCTTCTAAAAAAATGATAGGGGGAAGTGCGACAAAGATAAAATGTGGCGGAAATTTCAGTCTTTCACTGATTACAGCGCTTATGTTTTTTTAGTTTTTCCGATAATTTCAACTGAGATAAAGTAAATAAAAGACAGTTGTCTTACCTCAAAGAAGGAGTAAAAAAGCTTGGCCACGAAGCATAAAGGCCCGGCCAAACGATAAATGTTGGACAATTCAACATGTTGGTTACATGTTGGATAGTCCAACATGTTGTAAGTTAGGGGGTGGCCAAACGATACCAAACATCCGTTCAACATGTTTGATCAAACATGGGACGCATAGGGTTGTGGGCAAGGATATTTCCCAGCGCACACCACGTTGTAATATCAACGGATGTTTGAAACATGGCGGAGAGGAAAGAGGAATTTAAGCGTTGTTTATCAATGCTATTAGTGCTTGACGAGCTTGAAGAAACCGAGGATAGAGCAAGTAAGCGAGGGAAAACAAGAGAATGGATTCGCAGACGACAAGAGAATGGTTATTTTACCCATATTGTTCGAGAACTGGCCGCCGAAGACACGCCTGCTTATCACCAAATGATAAGAATGACATTCGAGGACTTCACTGTGATATTGCGAGAAATAGAAGTGAATATCACCCCTCGTGAAGTCCCAAAAGGAGGACATAAGGCAATAGGTGCAGCCGAACGATTGACATTGACATTGCGTTTTCTTGCCACGGGAGAAACTTTTAGATCTTCAAGTTTTCAGTTTTGAATCTCCAAGGCTGCAATTTCGTACATAATTAAAGAAGTCTGTCAGGCGATCGAAAAAATGCTTGGACCGAAATTCTAATACATTCTTGTTCAATACGTATTTTCTCAGGTATCAGAGTAGAATTGTCTGGACCTTCTATGTAAAACTTTCATGTGTTGTTTAGTTGAAGGCGTCTTTAACTCCCCTACCCCACGGTATTATATTTAGCGTATTTATTTTTTCACTTTGAGCTCTAAAAGGCTTATCTCAGTCGGGATCATAAAATGGAACTTAGAAGGTTTGAAACCTTGCGGCTTTAAACAAAGGGAAATTTGCAGCTGGAGTAAAACTGCCCACGTCTTGTTATGGACGCACGGCCGTGGCTGCATTTGACAAATTCCCAGCGGTTTAGCGTGGTCTGTACTTTTATCGACAACGACATTCGTCATCACAGTGATCAAAATCGGTTGAGGATTCACGAGGCGCAGCAACAAAACGCAATGTTTGACATACATTAAAAGAAGTGAAACAACTAAAAACAGATTACACCCGACGAGCAAAGGCAGTCACAACCCTTGCGAAATTTGATAGCAAAGTTTCATGCTATTTTATCCGAAGGACGACTTTACATAGAGTATTTACTGTGACTAGAGGTGGTTTAAAGACGCTGTTTCATTCAGTGCCACAAATATAAGACCAAAAATTCATAATATTTAAATATTTCCTCTCAATAAGTCGAGTATGGGCGATATCGAAAGATTGCCCCAATCACTCTATAAGTACTTGGTAAAAAGAAACAGAATAAAATTTCGCCATGTGCTTCTCTAAATGGGATGCAGCTCCCGGCAAAACATTCCTTATTTTGACTTTCATGAGTTCGAGTGCAGACTACTAAAATAAATTTAAAAGCTATCCTACAAAAACAACACTTTTCCCAAGTGATATGCTATACATATATTTTCGAAGGATGCGATTTTCTTTGCAACTTCTACAAATCGTCCTACTTAGCACAAAATTGCTTGATTTGTTGAAACTTAGCAATGTGCTTTATAACAAAGAACAGTACAAAGTTCGCGGCGTTTAAGTCTTTAAATCTTTTTTCCGATCATTTCAATATAAAGTCAAGGCCTAAGGGCCAAGGCCGAAGGCCAAAACTATGAAGGTAAAATATTTTGGCACATTGTTGAACCGCCAAGAAAAGCCGAGATAATCTGATGCTATCCGCACTAAAGGTCCCATGTAAAGAACCAGTGCCCCTCCTCGAGGACTTCAGATAGGGAGTGAAGATCCTCGTACTTAAATTTAAACCTCACAAGGAAGCTGTTAACGTGCCTGAGATCGATGACTAAGCGCAGCTTCCTCCCTTTAGCGACTGACAAGGGGTTAACGCAAAATGGCGGAACACTGTGCTCAATAATGCAACCGTTGGCTAAAAGCTCCGAGATGGCTTGTGTCACAAATCCAGAATGCTGAAAGGCCGATCTATTATTAGCCAAAAAACACGAGGGCGGATATTCCGCGAAAGGAAGCCTGTACCCACGCCTGATGGTGTCAAGCATAAACTCAGGAGCACTCAAGGTACTCTTCCAAAATTCAATGGAGGCGCTCAAACGACCTTTGACACCGCTGCTAGTGCTTTTAACATTAAAGTCGTCGTAACTACCCAAAAAAAAGGAAGAAGAAAATCGAACTAAACTGAATGCTGAAGAACGTCCTCTGAGCTTGAATCCACGTCTAGTCAAGAATGGCGCGAGTCACTCTTTGGCGCAACAGACGGCTTAGAACAGAAGGCGCTCAAATGGCCAAACTCCCCGCATTATAAGATAAACAACGCAAAATCAAAGTTCTGTATGCGATGGCGTTCACAACCCGAAGAATGAATACCAATTAACCTCAGACTTATATACCACTATGTTAACAACGCACCAGCAAATATTCGAATACGTAAAGAAATTTGATATTCTTAAACTCTTAGTAAACATGTAGTTGCCAGTGGTTTCTAGAACGAAGGTTACAGACATAATACATTAAGAGCAGAACAACTAATTACAAGGATCAAATAGCATAGGAAATACGGATAACATAGGATGAAATGTGAAACAAGCGAAGATAGGAGACATTACCTGACGATTTGGGAATACTGCGTAAAGAACTAACGTTGCTCGACTTTGAACTAGCGAAGTCCTTGCAATTTTAATAACGCGCGCGAAAGTGGATCTATTTATACTATTTATGCGCTCGGACTGGGGCGAGGCGTGGGATTGGTTTCTACGCACTTTGTAAATAACTACACGCAAGAGACATACCAGAACGCGTACTTAGCGAGGACCACATTCCATACAGAACGTGCAGAAAACAAAAATCTGCTAAACTTCGTAGCGCAGATATTTAGATAGACCTTGAGTGTTGGTCCGGCCGGGGCTTGAGCCCCCTACCTCCCGCCCATCATTACCGGGGTTCGAATTCTCAATACTCGTTTTTAATGATACAATAGAGACTGATAATGATATATTATAGAACTATTTTAGTTTGTTTGTTAGTTTGAATGGTACAATAG
Organism: Stylophora pistillata; assembly: GCF_964205215.1. Lineage (NCBI taxonomy): Eukaryota > Metazoa > Cnidaria > Anthozoa > Scleractinia > Pocilloporidae > Stylophora > Stylophora pistillata. The sequence goes on from NC_142531.1 coordinate 18,150,859, forward strand.
ATGATGATAAGGATAATATAAAATTATTTTTGTTTGTTTATTTTTAATGGTACAATAGAGAGGGTCTGGATGGGGTTTATTGTTAAGTGTTATTTGGCCTTTTTTAATGTTTAGTGTTAACATTTGTAAAATTTTAATGTTTAGTGTTTTAAAAAAGTTAACTGTTAAGTGTTAAAAGGTGTTAGAACAGTGATTTCACTCATTAAAGATCAATAAAAGTTTCATAGAGAAGGAAATAATGTTAGAAAAAAAGGACTAAGATTCTTCAAACTTAGCTCTTATGATAAAGGGTGCAAAACTAGAAACAAAAGGAGAAGAGCCTGCGCGGAACTGACCGAACTGGTCAGCGAGCATACTTTGTGCTCATGCGCATAAGTTCTTCAGACATTTTGTGGTCAGTGGTATCTAGCAGACTTCTGTATGCAAAATGGCCGCCACGTCCACATCGGTGGGAGTTGTGGAAGTATTAGTCAGCTTTTATAGATGTGGCGAAGAAAATGCTTTTGAAAGGCATCGAAGCAGAATTCCAATCGGTAAAGAGCAAAGAAATATAACGGATGCAAAGAAGCATTTGATCAACTTTCTTGGTATTTCGCAAATGGCCACCTCATTGGGGATGGGAAATTTCGAGTTGAAACTGTACCGGCTGGCCAGGTATGCCCAGGGGAAAACGAAGAATTTACATATCTTTACGCAACATCAATGGGAAATAGAAGTTCCACTCCTTGTTTTGTTGATGTTATAGACGGAAAAACTTTAGTGTTTAGTATTTTCGAGGCACCCCTATTCAGACCCTCAGAGATAGCAAAGATCTCCAAGTGAAACCGAAATCAGGAGATGTTTACGCGATTGCAAACGGCAGGATGTTTTGCCGCAAGAAACCCTTTGGGAGTCATTCATGTTGACATGTTCTAATTGGCCATTCACACTTTGGTCGGCTAAAGAACTCAGTTCGAAAAAGCATCTACTTTGCCTTTGCCGCCATGACCGTAAATATGCAACTTTTAATCTCGGCTCAACGCAAATTTCCAACTTCTTTCCCATGATATTTTTTTTCATACTAACTAAAAATAGGCGGAGGAGTGTTGATATATATAAATATGGTGTGTTTTCGACAAACTTCTAGTACAGCCGATCAACATAACATGCGCACAGGGAAGCTTGCTGGGTCAACGTATTCATTAACGACATCAACAATAACAATGCAATTGCCAATATCTCATCCCTTCGAATATAATCAGAGAACACAACCCAATATGGATCTAATGAATCCCATGCTGCTTTCGAATATCTACTGAACAACGACATGGAAGTCTTGGCTACATGGTTTTCTAGCAATCCTATCCAAGTTAATGCATCACTGAGCTGTCTTTAACTCCCCTACCCCACAGTATTATATTTAGCGTAATTATTTTTTCGCTGAGAGCTCTAAAAGGCTTATCTCAGTCGGGATCATAAAATGGAACTCAAAAGGTTTAAAACCTTGCGGCTTTAAATGATGGGAAATTTGCAGCTGGAGTAAAACAGCCCACGTCTTGTTATCATGACGCACGGCCGTGGCGACATTTAACAAATTCACAGCGGTCTAGTATGGTTTGTACTCTTATCGACAACGACATTCGTCATCACAGTGATCAAAATGTTGAAGATTCGCGAGGTGCAGCAACAAAACGCAATTTTTGACAGACATTAAAAGAAGTGAAACAACTAAAAACAGATTAAACCACAAGCAAAGGCAGTTACAACTTTTGCGATATTTGATAGCAAAGTTTCATGCTATTTTATCCGAAGACTTTACATAGAGTAGTTACAGTGACTAGTGGTGGTTTAAAGATGCTGTTTCATTCAGTGCCACAAGTATAAGACCAAAAAATCATAATGTTTAAATATATCGTCTTAATACGTCGAGTATGGGCGATATCGAAAGATTGCGCCAATCATGCTATAAGAACTTAGTAAAGTAATAATAAAATTCTGTCATGTGCTACGCGAAATGGAATGCAGCTCCCGGCAAATTATTCCTTATTTTGACTTTCATGACTTCGAGTGCAGACAACTAAAAGAAATTTAAAAGCTATCCTACAAAAACAAGACTTTACACGAGTGATATACTATACATCTAGTTTTAAAGGATGCGATTTTCTTTGCAACTTCTTCAAATTGTCCTACATCAACTATTGTGACACAAAAATTCCTTGAATTGTTGAAACTTAGCAAAGTGCTTTATAACAAAGAACAGTACAAAGTTCACGGCGCCTAAGTCTTTTAATCTTTTTTCCGATTATTTAAATGTAAATTGATATTTTCAAAAAAAATGTAAATTTATATTTTCAAAATGGTAACAGCGGACGAAGTTCATACAAGTATCATGAATCTGGCTGCTAAGTCATGTGCTCTTGATCCTCTTCCTGGTTATGTTACAAGAAATGCACTTCGTGTTCTCTTGCATTTCATTTCCAAAATAATAAATACCTCATTGGAATCTGATGAGATGCCTTCGCAACTCAAGGTTGCCATTTTACGCCCGCTCCTTAAGAAACCTTCTTTGGATCATACTCAATTCTGCAATTATCGCCCTGTATCGAATCTTTCATTTATTAGCAAAGCAATTGAAAAATTGGTAGCTAATCAACTTATCTCCTACATTAATGAATATGAGTTAATTGAGACATTCCAGTCGGCGTACAAGCAATATCACAGTATTGAAACTGCACTTATTTGTGCTCACAAAGATATTCTTTCTGCCATTGATAATCGTCGAATCGTAATTTTACTGTTGTTAGACCTTTCCGCTGCCTTCGATACAGTCGATCATACCATCCTCCTCTCTTGTTCACGTGTACGGTTTGGGAATGCTGGAAAGCCTCTATTATGGTTGCAATCTTATTTCTCGAATCGCACGCTATATGTCTCCGTTGATGGTGGTACTTCTACGAAACATGACCTTAAATGTGGAGTGCCACAAGGATCTGTCTTAGGACTCATTTTGTATTTGCTTTATACTTCACCGCTTTCAGATATCGTAAAGAAATTTAACCTGAGCTATCACTTTTATGCTGACAACTCACAGCTTTACTTGTCTTTCAAACCAACCGTACTGGGTGATAGGGATCTAGCGGTTTCTAGCATCGAGAGCTGTGTGGATGAAATCAATCATTGGATGATGGTTAATCGCCTTAAATTAAATAAAGACAAAACTGAATTATTGAACCTCTTTTCGTTTGGTTGTCACGTGACTGACCGAGCGTACGTACGTACGTACGTGCCTTCAGATTGCCGGGTAGGGTAGGGGAGACTATCAAAACGAAGGGAGAGGTGTCTCAGGCGAGTCTTGGCAAATGCACATCTTTTATGTTATCATTAATATTACGAACTTGGGAGCTCCGCTTTTAGGCTTGGCTAAATCTATATATTATTTCTTTCATCGAAGCTCTGTCGAAGTAAATAGCAAATTCAGTGGCTATCTTGCTCGAAAATCGTCGCTGCTGTTTGTTTTAAACGACAGTAATGGTTCTGTTTCTTCCAATGAGGGGTCTATGAATGATTGTTGTAGTGTCTAGGAGAAATATTGGATATATCACGCTCCGTGCGACGAAGAAGTAGAGCCACGTGCAACCGAGGAAGAGGCTGTCGCTTTTTAGGAAAACATTTAAACGTGGCTAGTGAAGAAGACCTTGGGAGCGTAGTAGACACATGTGGGGGAACTGACGCAGACGTTGCAAACAGGATTAATAAAGCAAGAGGAGCCTTCCACTCCCTTAAGAAGATCTGGAGCTCTGGCAGCATATCTACAACAACTAAGCTGAAAATCTTCAACTCTAATGTAAAAGCTGTGCTGTTATACGGGGCAGAGACATGGAGGATGACAGTCAAAACGGCAAGAAAGTTACAATCATACGTCAATCATTGTTGGCATCGAATCCTGAAGATACATTGGTCAGACAAGATCACAAACGAGGAGCTCTGGGAGTGGACAGGTCAAATACCGATGGTCAAGCAAGTGAGGAAGAAAAAATGGATGTGGGTAGGCCACACGCTGAGAAGACCTTCAAACAACATTACGAGGCAAGCCCTGCTTTGGAATCCACAGGGAAAACGAAAGAGGGGCCGCCCCAAGAATACCTGGAGGAGGGATACGGAAAAAGAGATGAAGGTCCTCGGGAAGAACTGGAAGGAGCTGCAACAGCTGGCAGAAAAGAGGCGTCAGTGGCGGCAGTTTGTCGATGGCCCATGCTCCAACCTGGAGCCAGGGGGCTTAACTAACTAAGTGAAGAAATGAGGGAGCTAGAGCTTCAAAAGTGGCTTACTGGCGACGAAGAAGTTCATAATACAAATTTTAGCACATATGTTCTTAGTTAAGCTTTTTGTAGCAAGATGAAAATATCTCTTGAAAGGCTATATTTATTGTTTTAAGTTGTCTTCGAGCAGTACTCTTCCAGCCAGTTTACCCTTGTTCTTATTTCGCTGGAAGTTCAAATATTTTTCCTTTGTCGTGCAATGCCTTTAGGCCGTTATGCAACACTTTTCCTAGCTAAACTGTGGTATACCATGGTTTCGAAGAAAATCAATAGCCTGTTTATTTCTATGAATTGTGTTTTACCAGAGTTAGTTAGTTAGTAGTGGGAAATGGCCAGTCCCCAGTACTAACTCTGAGTTAGTTAGTTAGTAGAGGGGACTGGCAGTCCCCTCTACTAACTCTTATAGTAGTAAGTAAAACTTAGGGATAGGTAAAGATAAGTAAAACTTACTACTATGGACTCGTGTTTGTGCAGCTTTTTATCTTTGGAAAAAATCAGAATGCTGAAAAACTTTTACAAAGGACTACTTTTTGTTATTCTCAGGGAACAAAATTATTTTTTCCACACTTTTACTGTGACACCCAGAAACTGTGAACTCCAGAAATACATGTACTTATGTAATGTCCTTGCAATTCAAGACAACTAAACAGCAGCAGTAGGGAGTTTGCTCACTCCTGAATTTTGTGTTCAACTATACACAACTGTCCTGTGAGAATCAAATCAAAGTGTTTGTAGCTTTCTTAGTTTCACAGTAATAAGTAATTAAACAGTGTGGTTACATGGCCTGCTGCAAATCTGCAGTTCACCACCTTCTCTAACCTCAGATATGCCAGGTGGTCTGCCTTCTACAAATTATTTGTATTTGAAGGTGCCTCCAAAAATTTAGATGAGAGGACATAAATCTTAACAACGCGGTTAAATTAATTTTACTTTAAGGTAATCACGTTTCTAAATATTTGGTGGGGCAGGACAATTCTAATATTACTATTGAGTCATTCATTTGTTTTTTTATTTGAACACTTGTTTATCCACTACATTATGGGGTTACCAGTAATGGATGGGTGTAGTGAGAAAAACTTCAGAAGGAATACTGTCAAGATCACCATTATCAACAAATCACAGTCTTCTTTTGCTTCTTGTTTCACAACGGAGTCCATCGAATCCACGCTGACAAGTACAAACATGACTGTTCACTCAGTCAGTACAAGTACCACTGTTTACACAGGGTACATTGGAACACTCATTGATATCATTAAAGCTTTTGTATGGCTTGCTACTCTGGCCCCTTGTCAAGCATCAGGTGTAAATCCAACCTGGTGTACTACTTTTTAAGCTCATTGGCCCCTTTTTTTAATATCTTCTGTTGATATGGTTATCAATTACAGAATGTATCAAGATAATGAATTGAGAAAACAAAAAAAGGAGTCTGATCACACATGATGACATTTGTTTTTACAGGGAAGCATTTATGAAATTTCGTATGCATCTGCTTGATATGCTTGATCTGCTTGGTATGCAAAACTTCATTATAATTTAATGCTACCCCGGCCCTAAAAACGACGATATAGATTCTCCTAGAACTATTCAAGTACAACAATCTCTATCCATTTCTTGGTTAAGAGCCTGCGTAAAAGTCAAGGGGATAATATGACGTCACAGGCTAACGCGCGGCCATTTCGCAGTTTGAGTAATGGCGGACGTTGCGTCGACGAAAACAAGTCTAAAAAAAAAAACAGACTTCCACTTCGAATTTTCATTCCAAATTTCGTGAGAGTGGTAAGTATCCGGTAAGGATTCTAAAAAGTGAAAAATCAGGCAAACGCTAAATTTGGTCTCAGTAGCACTTGAACAAAACAACCGTGCTAATTTTGAAAATAGGCACTGCCTGAAATATTAGGGACTTTAAGCAAACCACGACGGGTACGGCAACGAGAACATGGAAAAACAATAGATCTAATCAGCAGAACAATAGCCCAGCACGTGCGTTTTAAAACTTTGTACATTTCTTAGCCGTCCTTTGCAAAACAACAACGTGAAATCACCAAAATTTGCGTCGTCTGCGAAGCGAAACCGCGGCGGCAAATTATTTTAATTTACATTTGGAAATCAACACTACTTTTATGCGTTATGTTGAGTTTGAGGTCTGGGGCCCTTTGAGACGGTAAACACATGCAGCCATTTTCGAAATTCTAACTAAATGAAAAAACTCATTTTTTAATCGACGTCTTCCGTGGCGTTGCCGTCCTGACTGCTTAAAGTCCCTAATATTGATTTTTAGCGAGGAATGGAGTAACCAAAAATATGCATAAATTAAGTCATGCTCTTTGATCGCTGAAAATTAGTAAAGTTCATCGAGCTCCTGTAGCTATAAAAGACTAGTTGCAAAAAATGTTGTTGTTGTTTTCGGTACACCAGCCCTAATACTAAACACAGACAGTGGTGAGGACTCCAGATCCCGTTATGCTTTTGAGAAAAGCTTCTTGGAACAACAGCACACTCGCTCAAACTTGGAAAGTGCGGTTTGTGTTGTATTTTCAAAATAACGTAATTCTTAATTGTTTGGTCAAAATTTACATATTTTGCTATTAATCGACAGAAGAGTTGTAAAACAATACCTATGCCCGATTCATGCTTTTTGAATAAATGTCTATTAGTAAGTTTTTAGAGCCTCCAGCGAAACGCTGCAAATGAACGCTGAAATAAACAATTTTCTTTGTTTTTGACTGTCCTCACATCTCGTTGCCAAAAATTTGATAAAATAGCATTACGAACCAAATAAATGCAATTTTTGCGATACAACAGATCAAATAGGTGGTTTGCAACCAATCTCTAGAGACAAAGGTAACAATGGTGAAAGGAACAAATGCTGGTGGACGAACAAAAGAAGCTGAGATATCTATTGTTCACGTCCACCAAAATGGCGCAATGACGTAACGTGCAAACCACCTATATCTCACAGTAAAAATTTGAGGGAATTCTGTGATGGGCCGAAATTCGAGTGGTCGGTTCTTACACGGACAGCCTCTTAAAAACAAGGTACTTTGGCGTGGTAAATGGCGTACACGAGTCTTTCACGGGGTATCTCCATGCATTGTTTTTTTTTTTCTTATGATCAGCTGGGGGACAGACGGATAACGGACGTCAACATGAAAAACGTGCATTTCTTTATTATATTGTCACGGGGAAATTTAGTAAGTTTTCCGAGGGTTTGTTTTGGGATATATTTAGTCACAAACTTTTTAAAACGTTTCTGATCTATTCGAGTTCACTCAAGTTCGTTCCTTTTAGTAATTGAAAAAATTTAGAAAAAGCCACAGTAGTTTTGAAATACTCAACTAATATATTTTGCTTTGTTGCTTGCCTTCTTAGTACATTTTACTTTCCTTTCAAAAGATATTTTTTCCTTTTACCGAACTTAACACCAACATCGCGTAGATAAACAAAAATTTCTAATTACTTCTCACTTTTATTTCCTAGGCAACTCTAAAATAATAAAGATAGGTATATTTGTGATATCAGAGTTGTGGATTTTCATTTAACAAATGGGAAACACCACAGCGTACCATAGCGTACACTATTGAGTTATGGATACACGCGGGAGGTTGCTATGCACGAAAGAAGTGTAAGAGTCACGCGAGGAGATAGCCGAGAGTGACTCTAGCTTCTTGAGTGCTTAGCAAACCTCCCAAGTGCATCCATAACTCAGTAGTGTACGCTGTGGTACACTGTGGCGTTTACCATTTGTTTCATAACATAACGTTGATACATTGTAGCAAAAGAATTTTCTTCTATTTAACAAATCTTGCGTGCCAGAAAAAAAAAAAAAAAAAAAAAAACAAGCGCGCGGAAACCTAGTTTTTGCATTTCCTCACGTCAGCAGCGTACACCCATAGGCAAATGGTGGACACTGAATTGACCAATCAGGGCACGCGCTTTAGTTTGGTTGGCCCAGAATCTACTGTATCCGCTTTCTTGATTTTGACATTCTTTCAGCCGTAGAAACAGATGAAGTATTTAAGTGGGAATCGCCAAACTTCAAAGAGGCTTTTTTTTTCCAACCTTTTATGTCCTTATACAAATATTGTAATTTGTGTCACAATAGAACCTCACACCGGTTCGTACTTGAGCAAGTACGTTGCAAGTCTTTTTCGAGTTACATCCCGCGATTACATCCTGCGATTAAACATTCGATTGCGAAGTTGTGTATGCTAAAGGTCATGTTGCTTGTTGGGATGACCTAAAAATAAACTATTTTGGAACCAAACGCTGTTATCCTCAGAGACGTACAAGCTCCCTTGAAGTAGATCTCCGTGTACTAGGAAAACGTGACGAGTTTCCGTTTCCGCTGCCAATTTGTCTCTACCGACCTAGTTTTCCCCCGTTGTTGTTACCTATCCTGCGAGCGTTCAGTTGTGGCCGAAAAACCTATCGTCCCAACGTAAACAAATGTATTCTACGTCACAGTGGGTCAACTCAATAATAGATCACAGAGGACGTCAGAGTGTGGTGAGAAAGAAGTGATTTTAGCGTGCCGCATTTTTTGTTCTCACCACATAATGACTTTATCTGTGATCAATTACTGAAGAGACCCGCGGAAAAATGGACGTCGCGTGACACCTAGAAACATGATGCTTAGGAGTGTATAGTGTTGTGTCTTAATGCCGAAAAGTGACGCCAATCCTTCGTTAAAACGGCCGACCGAACTTCAATAATCACTAACTAAACTAAAGTTACACAATATACCCAGAACCTAAACATGCATGTAACTTAGCTCTTTGGGTTTACGCTCTGGGACCTCTCATGTCATGCATCTTACGTAACATTACACCTAGTGATGGTTCCTATTATTTAAACCCTAATTCATTAACACTAAAAAATATAGGAGCCAAAACCGAACAATAAGCGGCAGATCTCATTCTTTTAAACGAAGTGCTGAATAGGAGCCCTGCAAGAGATTTAAAGACTTTTTCTTTACCTCTACAGGATCAGATCTAACTTGACAATCGAGGTCTTTCGCCTTAGAGAGCACCTCACTTATTGTTCATTATTGAATCAAATTTGTCAAATCCTTCAACTTTTCCATCTTTTAACACCAAAATCCTCTGGCAGTCTCTTATCGTGTTCAAACGGTGAGCTATAGTGATGACAGTGGACTCCTTCAGTTTGTCCCGCACTACATTCCATATCGTCTGCTCAGTGTCTGGGTCTACATGCGCAGTTGGCTCGTCCAAGACGACGATTTTACTTCGCTGTAGCAGCACACGAGCCAAGCATATTAACTGCCGCTCTCCGACACTGACATTAGCGCCATGTTCCAGGAGTTCGTGATCGAGCTTGGCCTCAAGTCTCTCAACAAAATCTTTCAGTTGCACATCCTCCAAAGCCTGCCATAATTCGGCGTCTTGAAACTTGTCTAAAATGTCGAGATTTTTTCTTAATGATCCACTAAAAAGAACGGGACTTTGGCCAAGAACCGAGATACCTCGTCGGGCTTGTTGGAGGCCTATCTCTTTAATTGGAACATCGTCGATGATTATCTCTCCATCAGCATCAGGCATGCGCATAAGAGCTGCTACGAAAGATGACTTGCCAGCTCCCGTGCGGCCAGCAATTCCGATCTTTTCTCCCCCTTTAATGCTAAGATTCATTTTCTTCAGCACTTGAGGTCCTCCCGGATAGTAAGTCAGAGATACATCTCTGAATACAATACTTCCTCTACGAGGCCAATCTTTTTGAGGTTGTCGCTCCTCCTCGTATCCAGGCTCCCGTTCGAGTTTGGTGTAGGTCATAACTCGCTCAACTGACGTCATGTAGGTTTCTACTTCAGAGGTTTTTCTAACTGCGTATTGAGTCCTGTTCAGAGTTTGGATGACGTAAACAAGAGCGAGACCAGCATAACCTGAAAAAAAAAAAAAAAAAATTGGAACTTTATTCCATAAAATCTAGACCAGTCTCCTGCTGGCTTGAACCTTCGAGAGAAACTTTAAAAGGTGTTGGTCACTTTGTCTTGTCAAGGCAATCAGTTAATGGGAAATATAGAAACTTTTTATATTATTATTATATGCCAGCTCTTTGTTTTAGTCTTCCTAAGGTTAAAACCCCAAATTTCACTTCTCAACCATAGAAGACACGTGAACGTTTGGTGAGCTCCAAAGCTGCCCGAGTGACCCTCACGTTTCTTTCGTGTTTAAAAAGTACCCACGGTTAGGTTTTGGATGCCAGATGGGTTTGCGTAACTTTCGGTTACACTACTCTCCCAGCCACTCTTCTGTTTACATAAGACTATTTAGACGCAGAAAAAGTCCTCTATCGCTTTGCATTTATAAAATATTTCCCAAGAACTATTGCGAATCTGGAGTGTCCAACCTCTTGCCCGTACACACCTAACGACCAATGAGAGTGCGCGTATAGTGTCACTTACTCAATAGTTTTGTAGTGCACGCTGTGTTAATACACGACTATACAGATTCGTGATAAGTACGAAGACTCGAAAACGTTCCTAAGAATCTTGAGCTTACCGGCATCTTGAGATACCAAGACTGCAGCCAGAGCAACTGCACCGACTAACAGGGAAGCGAGACAATCCAAACGTGTACCGAGCCATCTACCGCTGGCCATCACCATAAGGTATGCCTGATTATGAACATCTTGATATCTGAGGGGACGAGAGTTAATCACAGTTAGCTTTTATAAAGGAAACACTTTCAGATGACTGTCAAAAAAAATGCATTACGTTAGCATTGTATTACTTTGTTCTGTGACTAGCCCAAAAAGCTCGAGCGCACCTTTCAACAAAATTGATCTGATGCAAAAGCAACCAACCGCCCTATTGGTCCTTCCCGTTTTCCTGCACTCAATTCCGATACCTTGTTGTTACTTTTAGTTCTCGTTAACAAGTTGCGACCTTTTCTTTTTGTTCTGATTGGCTTGTTGGGATTACTTTGGTTTTGTTGTTCGAGATTAGTCTAAAAACGTTCTAAAGAGAATATCTTGGGTAAAATACGGCCCTTTCGCCTGATAATAGAATAGAGCCTTGTAAAGAGTTCCACTCCCCCCCTCCCCTTCCACCAACACTCCTCTCCAGGAAACTCCCGAAATAGTCCGGAAGCCAGGACTGGAAAATTGAGGTTTCGCACAACCCACGAATTAGAAAAGGTTTGATAGTAGGTTTTGATAGAGGAAGACTTGCTGATTAATGCCAGGTAGTTCGTAAAGTCCAATTGTGGTAAAGGTTTTGCGTTAAGAGGGTGTTTTCGTGGACAAACCACTGTTCAGCATGAAAACGAGGCTGACTTATAAACGAGATTCCCAGGCCTTTTGACCACGATTTTAAGACTAGACTTCTTACGTGAAGTCAGTTTCACAACAGGAACTTTGCTTACTCTTTAAATCCGTGAAACATGTACCCTGACTGGTCATGTGACTCTGAATATGCAAAAACACTCTTAGGTAAGTACTTATTACTATAGTTTACTTTCATATATAAACATTAGCCTATCATCTCATGGGAGGAACGAACGTTTTTGTGTTAGAAAAGACAAATTTGCACTAAATTCTTATGTAAAAACTAGAATTGCTCTTTTAAAGTAAAGTTTAAATGAATTTTAAAAAGTTATCCTCTCAGCATGAAAACGAGGCTAAATAATGGGTAAACCCTTTTCGTTTTCTTTTTACACAAGGTAATCGTTAAGAATTATCAAATTGTGTGATAAATCATCTGAGGGTTATCCTTATTGTTTTGGATAGGTCTATAATCGTTCATTTCATTCTTTTTATCAGAAAATCGGAAAAGGAGAATTTTTCTCTAAAAACAAATTGAGATATTACCCATACTAGTATTATGGGATACATCACGATAACTCTTACACTTAACTTATAACTAATACTTCATGGAGCAAGTGGTCTCTTTTGAAAGCTGCTGCTTTGTAAGTTATGGAACAGTGGAAATCTACCGAACTTAAACTTAGTTTCATTGTTCAATCATCACAATCAGAATCACTGAAATCATATTCCTCCCATTGTATCCCGTGTGGATTGGAACATGTTTCCTCTGCCATACAAATACAGGCCTCGGTGCAGGAAGGACCAACATTGCTGCAGGAACACTTGTTTCGACACTCAGACATCTTGCAAGTGCAAGTTGTCAGCTCTAGTAAACTGCTGGATACGGTATCCTTTGTCATAAGGTGTGGTTTTTTAGCTCCCCATCTTCTATTATCCATCCATGTCCCACTGGGGAAGGGATTTCTCCCAGGCCATCAAGAGAACTCTCCAGATATATGTCTGATAGTTGTCTGTGGTCTCTTCTTTGAGGCTGGATAGATGTTACAAATAAATGCTTCCTATTTTCTCAGTGTCTCTTCGTCTTCTTGCTCTTCTTGTCCCAGAAGACCAAGACTTCCCTGGTGCACTTGGCTTCGAATCATTGCTTTCCATGCTTTTGTCTTACCAATCCCTGAGATTGGACTGTTGATGTCACATCCAATGAGAGTATGAAAGGCAGGTGTAGTGTATAGGATGCCAACGAGCATGTAATATGCGCGATATAATGTGATGCGTGATGTGTGATGTAATACCCTCGAGACCTGCATATATACAGCATGTGTTTAAGCATTTAGTTAGTTCTCTTAGGTACGTGAATAAAACCGATTTCATTTTAACCGCTGTGTACTACAGCAGGTAAAGCAGCAAGAACCCTGTCTCCAAGCTTCTGGCAAACATCATGAACTGGTACAAAAGCCATTTAATCTTCAACAACGGTGCGGAACCTCAGCTCTTTCGGTGACGTGTAATGCTCGTAAAGTGGGTTGCACTTGTTGCACGTTCACATGTAAATCACAACAAATTAGCATACATAGCTTAGTGCATGTGCATTTGCAATGTGTAAAAAATTAGCATATCTAGCTTGTTACTTAACACTTTGACATTTCCCAACTAAAGGAATACTTTAACGAGAGCACCACGCTATCAACACACTCAAAACAAGAGCGTGTGTGTCATGTGATTGGATGATAATTCTTGTTTCCGAGCTCACAGCGTACTTAGCTTGAAACAACATCCGGGTATCTGCTTCTTCGTGATTGGATGCAAGATCTGCAACATCACCATGGGAATCTCTAGTGATAGCCACACATCGCCTTCCATTCTTGAATCCTCCTGCGACGATCAGTTTGGTATTCTCCGGGAGCCTCCCCTTGTCAAGAATGCACATAAACTTTGAGATGAAGTCACACAGGTTCTCCTTATTCTTGGGGTTGTTAATGTACTTGGCCCATTGCTTGGGAACTGGCGTCGAAGGTCCACCAACAATTACTTCCAGTGCACCTGATGTACCCCCCTTGATCGCTCATCAGCTTTGATTGACATCTCAAAGTACGGTCAAAAACGAGGTAAACGCAGTCACACTTGCGGGTGGACAGGAGTGAAGAAGAGATGCTGTAATCCTTTGTAGCCAGTTCGCCAACGAAGGTGCCCCACCCGACTTTGTCATCTCGGCAACAGCCATTCTATCTATAATGTATACCGTGTTCTCAGGAGCTGCTAGAAGTCGACGGACGACTTTGACAAGCTTCTCTATGATGTTAGCTAATTAGCACTTGGCGTTCTTTCTATGAGTCCCATCTTGATGGGCGACTGCACATGGTATGGATGACAACTCATAGGTCATAGCTTCTATTAGATTTATTTGACGCGCAATGGCAACAGTTAGGAGCCTTCCAAAGAGGTCCCTGTCGGCACTGATTGTGGTGATCTTATCTTCTGAGGCCTTCACTTTCACCTTCTTCGCCAGAGAACTAAAGGTCTTTACCTTTAGCTTGAGAATAGGTTCCCAAAACCTAGCATCATTGGTATTCAATCGCTCCTCTATAAACTCCGTCATCTGTTCTTCACCTTTTCTTCGGCAAGCAAGAGATTCTGCAATCTTCTGTGGTAAAACAAAGCCCGTAGCAATATTTACAAGGGACTGTACTTCTTCTACATTGAAGGGGTTGGTCATCAGACCTGATGAAAAACTTGTCAGCCTCCTTACATCCTCTTCGTTTCGCTTTACTCTTTGTGGAGCAGCCTCCTTATGAATAGCCTGATTGCCTTTGATATCACCGCACATCTCTCCTAGGGAGGTTGTGACTGAAGCACGTTCATGAGCAGTAAGGAACCACCTTTTGAGGGCAGCTGGGCTTTGGGAGATTCCTACTATGCCCCCCCTTGGACTTCGAATCCGCGTTGATAGACTGCTCGAGAGTCAAAATAGCTCCAAGTAAATTAAAAATACCTATGCTGATAGGTATGTCGCTTTAATATTAGTTCATATAGCAACTCTTTTAAGGAAATCCGAAAAAGAGAGCGAACAAGGGCTACCCACTATCTAGCCTCGTTTTCATGCTGAGAGGATAACTATTTAAAATCCATTTAAACTTTACTTTAAAAGAGCAATTCTAGTTTTTACATAAGAATTTAGTGCAAATTTATCTTTTCTAACACAAAATGTTCGTTCTTCCCTTGAGATGATAGGCTAGCATTTGTAAATGAAAGTAAACTATAGTGATTAGTACTTACCTAGGAGTGTTTTCGCATATTCAGAGTCACATGACCAGTCAGGGTACATGTTTCACGGATTTAAAGAGTAAGCAAAGTTCCTGTTATGAAACTGACTTCACATGAGAAGTTTAGTCTTAAAATCATGGTCAAAAGGCCCGAGAATCCCGTGTTATAAGTCAGCCTCGTTTTCATGCTGAACAGTGGTTTGTCCACGAAAACACCCTCTTAACGCAAAACCTATACACAATTTGACTTTAAAAACTACCTAGCGTTAATCAGAGGGTCTTCCTCTATCAAAACCTGCTATTAAGCCTTTTCTAACTCGTGGGTTGCGCGAAACCTCAATTTTCCAGTCCTAGCTTCCGGGCTAAAAGGTTCACTTATTGACCAGTGTCTTCGCACACGTCAGAAAGAAAACAATTTGGTGATTTAAGGTGGAAATACTGAGATTAAAAACTCATTCGTGCTCTGTGGATTAATCAGCTCTTGCAGCACATCCTGAGTCAATGTCTCTAACGTACCTGTACAGTGTCTGCAAAAAATCTGTCTGTCTTCCTCTTGTACGAATCGTGTCCAGTCCAACCAGAGTCTCCGAAAAGTGAGCGAACACTGGGCTGCGGGATATCGACTCTAACCTCTTCAGTTGTCTGGCCGTTTTCAAGTAATGATTGGATAAAAAAACGACCAGCACGGAAATTGGAAAAACAACAAAAACGAGCCAAACATTTGTGGCAACTGTAACCAGAATTTGGAAAAATATCAGCAAGAGCATCTGCATTGCTGCCAGGAATGTTTTGGGTAACAACTCATCCACGCAGCCAATATCATTCGAGAAGCGATTTAGGATTCTTCCCACAGGATTTGAATCAAAGAACAGAACAGGTGCTTGTAAAATGGCCACAACCATTTTATTGTGGAGACGCTTGGCGCTTTTTAGACAAAGTAAGAGGAATCCATAAGCCCGAATGATAGTAAATATAAAACACGCACCAACCAGACAGGCGAAGACAGAAAGAAAAGTTTTGTTCCTCTGATCCTCTGGGGTTAACCTTGCGAGAAAGGAGAGCCAAAAGTCCGGTGCAACTATGACGGCTGAAAAAGACATCATCAAGATGCGGTAATTGAAATGTATTTCTATGTGATCATTCAGTTGAACACCGTAAGATTTATTTGGCATAGACATTAGCTGCCTGGATTAAATACTACTAATAGTTTGCAGGTTGAGAATGTATCTGTACTCACTGCAGTATGTGAGGGTAGATGAATTGGTTAATCATGGCAAACATTAGAAGAAAACTGCCCTGGGAAGCTAATGCTGGTAAGGTAGCTCACAAAACAGGCAGCCTTTTCTTGTGTTTTTATTACAAGCCTGCACGACGCAAACGAGACGAGGTGCTTCTCCAATCGCGCGTGTCTCGCCCTTCGCGTTATCCTCGTTCGCGCCTCACACTCGTTCTTGCACTTCACAAAACCTCAAAAAGCCCCCTTTTTTATAGGTGTCAAGCAAGGTTTTATTGCAAGTTCATTTCCATTTATTATTTTTAACATATAACGTTGGTTAAAACGACAGTTGTAATGGAATACTTTGCCAAAGCTAGTAACTCAGTATAAGAATAAGTTTACCTTGAGTAATGAGACTTAAACCAACCATTCCAGTTATCATCAAAGGATGTGCTCCACTTCTGAAGTAGTCCCAATAAAGCTTGCATGTCACAACTCCGATTGTAAGATCCTCCTTTGCTATCTCCAAACTCTTCGCTTCATTAGGCAGAGGATGTGTTTTCTGGCATTTTTCAGCATCGTGTGTCTCAGTATCCTCCCAGGCAAACATCTCTAATGATTCTGTTTTGTCTTTCAGAGCTGCTTTATAAAGCGGGTCAATAGTTGAACTGATTACACCTTTCTCGCGCAGCTCAATATAGCGTCCATTGTCCAGGACACGCCCTTTGTACAACACAATCACTTCATCAGCATTTTCCATGTGCTGTTGCTGATGAGAGGTTAACAAAACGATTTTATCAGCCAGTAGATCTTTGATGCACTTGTTAAAGATGTGTTGGCCGACTTTAAAATCGACAGCATTTAGTGGATCATCTAATAGATAAAACTCTCCTTCTGCATAAACTGCACGAGCTAAACTTACTCTTGCCTGTTGTCCTCCACTCAGAACCTCGCCGCGTTCTCCAACAACTGTTTGGTCACCATGAGGTAATCGCTCAAAGTCTTCTTTCAGAGCGCAGACGTCGATTATTCTTTCGTACTTGGACTCCTCGTAGGTCTGGCCAAACAGGATGTTTTCTTTAATCGTCCCTGAAAACACCCAAGCAGTCTGAGGCAAGTAAATGACATTGCCTCGATGAAAAATCGTCCCACTACTGTTGGAAATTTCACCAGCGATCGTTGAGAGCAGAGTAGATTTACCACTTCCAACTGGGCCGGTGATAATTGTTAAACTCTTTGAAGGTGCAACAAAGTTGATATCCTGAAGAATGAATTCATCTCCACGCTGGTTCTTTGCGCAGGTTAACTTTGACACACATAGATTGGTTGGTCCTAATTCTGTTGCTTCACAAGAGAGTGAAATGTTTTTCATATTTTCGGCTTCTTTTTTCGAGTTGCCGCTACTTTGTTTAGTAGAGGTACTCTCCACCTTTTGTTGGTGTTTCTTATTTTTATCACCCTCCGAGGCTTCCGATAAGTTTTCTAAAAGAAGAAATTCTTCGATTCTTTCAAGTGAAACGTATGCGTCATATGTTACCATGAAACCGTCTATCATATTCGACATGCCAGCAAGTTTTATGAAACCCATAAACGACAGCAGCATAAAAACATTAGCAGGTGTGAGGGTCTGGCCTGTGAGCACCATAGTAATTACTGACACCAGAGTAGCTAATGGCGTTGCACTGTATAACAAGGCATCGATACTTGACTGAATGGTTGTCCTCTTCGAAATGACGCTGATTTCATTTCTGAAGAAAAAAGATCATCGCAAGTTATGAGGGCATTCTCTCGACCCTACTCGTTCCCAGTCTTCTCTCTACTACAAAATATTAATGAGGTGAATGATTGTTTCAGTATAATTGCTTAGGTGTTCTCGAATTCTGTTGCAAATTCACCCTGTTATTAAAGCCATTCTGTAAATAAAGAAAACTTTGCGTGTTTTTCGATACAATTGTTTTGACCGCTTAAATAAAGTTAAGGAGTCTGTCTCCACTAGAATATAACAGCAAAAAATTCCTTCCTTCCTCGGTAACTCTTAAAAAACGCGAATCAGTCATTTTTAAAGTCAGCGCACGTTTATCAGCTTAGGGGAGCATGAATTTGAGCGAACCAATGTTCAAAAGGTCAAATGTTCGGGGGGTTGCCCGGGTCGGAGCTTCCAGTTGGTCGGCGCTTAAATCAGCTAGTCATCAGAGCGCGTTCTAACCGAGGGATATAAGTTTAAATAAATTCATGCATATATTCAATGCATCTTACACCACCACATAGTTATTGAAGCCAACCCTTGACTAAACATGATCATTTGCCTCACCTTCGTATGTCTTTTGTTTTTCGCCGATATTCGTCCTCCCACGCATGCGTTTTGACCGCGCGGATTCCGGAAACTACTTGATTCATTAGTGAGATTCGCTGATCCGACACTGTAGCTGTGCGCAAGCGTAGCCCAGCATTAGCATAGGACAAGACGGCAAAGTATGGCATGAGAATACACAGGAGGAACACTCCTGTTGTAGCCTGCCAACAAATCAGTGTGTAAATAAGGAATATTGTTCCAGCATACGAAACGATTCCGAAAGGTGTCAGGAAAAAAAACTTGACTGTCTCTTCTTCCATTCTCTTAACATCATTAGATATCAGGTCATATAAGCGTCCTTCAGTGAATTCCAGTAGCGTCTGCTTGCTGAGAAGAAGCGTCTGAAAGAGAGTCAATATTTGATATTAAAGAGTAAGTGTGTTTCAAAACCCACAAGATTTTAATCTCCTCCTCAAAAGATAACCATAACCGCGTTTCCAGACGAGAATGTTGGAGCTTTTACCGATCTTTTTAAAGTACCTCCAATTGAGTCCAGGATGCGACAACTCAGTCGCAAATCTAAATCTCGCTCAACAGGGCGGTCGTTTACCAATGACGTATGAAAGTACCATTCTCCTTTTTTCATCTTAAGGGCGGGAGCTACTTGAACAAGAAGGAGCTACACAAAAAGACATTCTTGACTTAAAGGCCGTTTAAAGGCCGTTTACACGGCAGAAAAATCGGGTACGGACGTGTCAAGAAAGGAGTACGGACCTCACATTTTTACCCGTGTAAACAATCCGTACCATGTTTTGGGGGATGGGTACAGACCCGTGTTTTTTCTGGTTTTGGGTCATAGACCTCTATGGCCCTAAAACCAGAAAAAACACGGGTCCGGACCAATTTCTTGCATCACGCGTCGCCATTTTGTTTACAAGAATTACGCATGTTCGATAATAGCACACAGCTGTACCAAATACTGTAGTCCCATACAAGAAGTTGGTCCGGTCCCCCAAAAACTGCAGTGTAAACGCAACCTTGCTAACTTGGTCTCTATGCCTCTTTTTGTCCGACCCGTGATAAAACATCATCCGTGTAAACGGCTAAAATTAAGTGGTCCGTACTTCCTTTTTGACACGTCCGTACCCGATTTTTCTGCAGTGTAAACGGCCTTTAATACGGCAGACAAATCGGGTACGGACGTGTTAAAAATGAGTACGGACCTCACATTTTTGCCCATGTAAACAATTCGTAACATGTTTTGGGGGATGGGTACGGATTGGGTACGGAGTGGCCATAGACGTCTGTGGCCCCAAAACCAGAAAAAACACGGGTCCGTACCCATAACTCAGCATCACGCATCGCCATTTTGTTTACAAGAATTACACATGTTCGATAACAGCACACAGCTGTACCAAATACTGTAGTCCCATGCAAGAAATTGGTCCAGTTCCCAAAAAACTGCAGTGTGAACGCAACCTTACTAACTTGGTCCTTATGCCTCTTTTTGTCCGACCCGTGATAAAACATCATCCGTGTAAACGGCTAAAAGTATGCGGTCCGTACTCCTTTTTTGACACGTCCGTAGCCGATTTTTCTGCCGTGTAAACGTCTTTTTAGATAATTATTTTTGTGATAGTCATAGAGGAACCTTTTTGAGTCAGGCGCGTTGTGTCTGACCATGGAGAGTTATACTTTTGAAGAAAACTTTAGAATGATAAGGTTACTCTTTGAAAGCTCAAAAGTGGTCAGAGTTTACAATTATGAACATACTTTCATGATTTAAGAAAAGGTTTATATATTTTGGAACATACTTTCCCATCAATTATAGACTAAGTTACTGTTTGTTAGTCGTTTGTTTGTTGATGGGTAGAATCACTTGAGTTCTACAGTTGTCTCGCAGAAGCAGCAACCAGTAATCATGTTCAGTAATATTCTCTTTCCGGGTTTCACTATAGCATAAGTTGATTAGATAAGTTGATAGAATACTCTTTAGGATCGTGCTTACCTTGTTGTACACCAGTCCCCACACGGGATGTTGGGAGAACACGAGGAAAGCTAAGAATCCCGAGCCAATCAGACGTTGCGTACAATGTTCATTATGTTAAAAGGAATAGAATATTGTTTAGGATCGTGCTTACCTTGTGGTACACCAGTCCCCTCACGGCGCTGCCTATTTTGATCCCCAACACTTCACATCTGTAGCCTTTATGGTGCATACCAAGACCACCGATCAAACCATTGAGACACATAGCTAATGGGCAGGCGTATGTTAGGTAAGTATTCTCTGCCTCAGCTGACATAAGCATAGAAACGAAATACCCGAGCAACAGTGGAAACAGAAGGCGAGAAGTTGTACACAATATATCCCCAGTTAAAATAACGATAAAATCTTTGACAGAAAG